>NC_048902.1:21446281-21462553 GCF_011077185.1 Oxyura jamaicensis | reverse complement strand
GGGGGCGGCGAGGCCGGGCCCGGGGGGCGGCCGGGCCGGGCGGGAGGGCCCGGGGTGGGGGCGGGGCGGGCGCGCGGGGGCTTCCCGGCGGGCCTAACCCCTCCGTCTTTCCAGGTGCGGGCACTGCAAGCGGCTGGCGCCGGAGTACGAGTCGGCGGCGACCCGGCTGAAGGGCATCGTGCCGCTCGTCAAGGTGGGGGCTTGGCCGCGCCGGCTCGAGCCGGGGGGCGCTGACCTGCGGGAGGCTCCCAGACAGACTTTGGTCAAATAAAGGCATCGGTGTTGCAGCCCTCCGGTAGCCTCTGCCCATGCGCGCGCCTGGCCTTCCGTGAGCCCTGCCAGGCTGCTCCTCTTTGAGGGTTGGAGCACCAGGGAGCGGTTGGGAAACTGAAGCCTGTGAGGGCTGTGGCCCGTTCAGTTGGCTTCCAGAATGTGAAAAGGGTGTGTGCCACTGCCTGAGAGAGGGCCCTCCCAGGCTGGGAGGAAGAAACCTCCTGTGAACTGTGTGGTCCTAGTCCAAGAATTAGCATGCTATGTACTCATGGTACTGTCCCGTAACTTACAAAGCAAGGGATGTTGTTCAAGAGTTTTCTGCCAGAAAACTTGCGTAGTTTCGTTAAATCAGGGTCTTCTGTTCCTTTGTGGGAAGTGCTACGGACTCCTGTTTGCTTCGGGCATGGCAGGTACCTTTAGGATTGGTAATGTGTTAAGAATGGTCAATTTCTGTTAAGCCTGACATTGGTTGCAAGAATCTACTCTTTCTCAGATTTTTTTTGCGTGTAGTCATGTCAAACCTACAACTATTTAATCTTTCAATTATTTCCTGAAATATTTTTCTGGGTCTTTTATTATATCTGTGCTGTTACACGCATTACATCTTTCCCTGTTATTGACTTCTCAGGGCTACTCTGTGTAATGAACTCCCCATTGGACCACTTGGTTGGGTGCTAGGCCTGGGTTCTAATCTTCTACATGTGAGTCGCATAGATGCTTCTCAGATCCTCACATTTTGTGTGGAAGGAATCCAGCCTTGGTTAAAAGCATGTGAGAGCTTTCCAGCCATCAAACCTCCAATTTACATATGACGGTGTGGGTAATGGCAAAGCTGCTGTTGTTTGGGTATACGATTTGCTAGGTCGCTGAGCAGCAATATTTCTATCCTTTTAGGTTGACTGTACAGCAAATTCAAACACCTGTAACAAGTACGGAGTCAGTGGATATCCCACCTTGAAGATTTTTCGAGATGGAGAAGAGGCGGGAACCTACGATGGGCCCAGGACAGCAGGTAAGAGCTTGTTAGTCTCAGCATCTTGCTTGCGGAAATAGTGCTGGAAGGCAGGGGCACACTGAATAGGCTTGTATCAGGGATGTTAAATGTATTGATAGATACAAAGAAGAATCCCACCTACATGTATGCATTGCCCCTCCGAGAACTCTTTGTGCTTTGAAAGTCCTAGATGCTTAGCATCCCTTAAAACTCTTTTAAAGCTGAAGGCTTCTAAATTGTCTTTCACCCATAGTACCCTTGATGAGTGCTATGCAGAACATGCTTGAGGGGAAGACCTCATACAGATAACTTCTTGTTATGTGTAACTTGGTAATTAATCTCTGAAGTACTTTTGTACAAGTGAGAGGGCGTTCTGTGTCTGTCTTGATGAGTTTTCTTAGAATGTATTATTACTACCAGTACAGCTTTCTGTAACACCTTATAGGCATACTATGCAGCTCTTAGTATGAGAGCATTGAAAAAAATCATTTTTGTAAGGGCAATGCTCTGAAAAGCTCTGCCTTTCTTAGGTTAGTTTTCAATGTGATGGCATGGAAATTCTTAAGAGAAAGCGCTGATGACAGTCTTTCAATTCATATCGTATTTATCACCTGGCACCAGGTGTGTGGATTTTGCAGAAACAGCTTTTGTTTTAGGAAGCTTGAAAAATGTATTTTAGAACTTTGTATTCATCCCTTTAATTGTTTAATTTTTCTTTTAAGATGGAATTGTCAGTCATCTCAAGAAACAGGCAGGACCTGCTTCAGTGGTTCTCAATTCTGTGGCTGATTTTGAGAAATTCATCGGTGATAAAGATGCTTCTGTAGTGGGTGAGTAGAATCAGTGCAGCGCTGAAATGAGTGGGCATTTGACTCTGGAAAATCTGTTGGGAATATACAGTGAAAGGATGAAAGGTGCTATCAGACTAGCAAGGGAAGTAGCAGCTGGATGTGAGCAAAAAAGTTTTTTGTGGCAAGAGTGAAAAAGCACTGGAACGTGTGTCCAGAGAGGTTTTGAAGCTTTCAGTCTTGGAAATTTTTCAAAAATTGGACAAAGCCCTCAGCACCCTGACCTGTCCTTGAAGCTGGTTCTGCTTTGAGCAAGAGATTGAACTTGGTGACCTCTGGGGATTTGTTCCAACTATTTTTCTTTTGATTCTTTGACCGTCTTGGCACTGTAGTGTTTTTTTAAGCTTGTTCTTTTGGCTGACTGACAAGACGTAGCTTTTATTTTCTAGAAAGTACACTAGGGTGGTATTTGTCAGCATTGTATGGTCTGATCATGGCTTACAAGTGGCAATAGCAGTTTTTCTTTGTCTAGATCAGGTGTCATCATACAAGTGGAACGGAATGAGTATTGATCAGCTGTCCTGAACTTAAGTACCATTGGCTGTTGTTACCACTAGTAGTGTCTCATGTGGTTGCAAATTGAAATCTTAGTGCTCAGAGGACGTTTTTCTTTTAGATGAATGACTGATTCTTGAGTAACTTCCTGCTGATGGAAGGGAGGGAATGTTTCACTAAAAATGGGAGAGAAGCTGTCAAAGACTGGCCTGGACATGCATTGGAGGACTTGATTCAGAAGACATCTTTCAATGCATTGTAAAGATAAATGATGAGAGTTGCACAGTAACTGCTGCTGAGTTGGTTTGGGGTCACCATCTGTCTTTCTGCTGCAGGCTTCTTTGGAGATGCATCTGGTGATGCTTATTCTGAATTCATGAAAGCTGCCAACAACTTAAGAGATAACTACCGTTTTGCACACACCAGTGAGGAGCAATTGGTGCAGAAGTATGAGGAAGATGGAGAGTAAGTTCTTTAATGTAAAGATTTCTTGTTATTGAGACATCTGGAACAAATTCGTGGATTCCAGTTCTTAACTGGATTAAGCTTCTGAACATAGTTTAAGGTATTGTTGCTTTTCCAAATGCCTGTTGTGTGTGCGTGCGTATACATGCGTAGTTTAAATGTCTGGAATTGAGACTTGCAGGATGTGGAGAGTTAGTGTTTGCCTCCAGGTGGGAAATGTCTCAGCAGAGGTGTTTTGCCTCCCCTTGTTCTTTTTAGTTTCTCACTGTAGAAGACTGTGTACTGTCTGAATAATGGAAAACAGCCTGACAGGTAGATGTAATGCAATAGTGCCACCGAGAAACTAGCCAGTCTTCTTGCATCTATGAACATCGAATGGGGGTAGTCACTGGAGATCAGGTTTTTGCTTCCTCTAGCTGTTGCCCTTTGGAAGCCTAGGGACACTTTGAACTAATTAATGATATCTGCTTCCCATCAGGGGTATAGTCTTGTTCCGTCCTTCACGGCTCACGAACAAGTTTGAGGACAGCACTGTCAAGTACACAGAAGACAAAATCACCAGTGGAAAAATCAAGAAATTTATCCAGGAGAACATGTGAGTGTCTCATAACTGCAGAACATAATAGACGCATCTATCTGGAACTGGATTCAGACCTATCAGAATTCATTTTTTCTCTACCTGGTGTTGCTGCTGCTTCCTGTTTAGTTTCCATAAGAGCTGTCTTTCAGGCTCTGTGTCCTTTGGGATATCTCCCTTCTTTCTGGAAATCCTAGCATGGTTGTTGGCATCTACTCTATAATCTAGCAACTATACTTGTATTTAAAAAACAGTAAACTTCCTGAGAAGTATGCCAAATTTGGCCTTAATTAGGTCAGATATGTTAACTGACATTGTGGCTAGAGATGAAGATTTGACTTGGTACATGAATGGGCAAAGTGTTTCTTTCTTGGGTCTTACTGCCTACTGAACATTCTTGGGTGTGAAACAGGAGTGTGCTATATCAAGACAAGATTTTGGACAGTGAAATCAAAGCTGCTAACCTCTTTTTCTTTGATAGCTTTGGCATCTGTCCACACATGACTGAAGACAACAAAGATTTGATCCAGGGGAAGGACTTGCTGGTGGCATACTATGATGTGGACTATGAGAAGAATGCAAAGGGTTCCAACTACTGGCGTAACAGGTACACAGTGGCCAGGGTGGTGTTCATCAGCGTCTCTTATTTGGTCCCTGTGTTAGTGCGGTTCCAGAGTTCCATTTAAAGAGTTTCTTAAATCTGTTCGTATGAGAATTATTCACTCTCAGAAAAATTCCAGGTGGGTTTCTAATCAAAACTACCAAGCTGGCTGCTGCCTGCAGAACCAAAGGCACTTACCATTTGGAACCCCACCATATTTGCTTTTGGATCTCTAGTCCCTTGACCTTAAACTGAAATCTCCTTGGTAAGGTTATATGGTATTCTGTCCTTCTTATTCACCACTGCCTTAGACCTTAGTGATCAAGCTGATGGTTAAAAGATGAAAGCACCTGACATTTACACAGGCTTCATTCAGAATAAACACAAGCTTGCTTGCTTACTCTGCTTCTCAACGCCACTTCTGTAGGACTTACCTATGCTGAATGTATCACTTCACACCACTGAATTCCTTGTCCAGTGTGTGGCTCAACATATGTCATGTGGAAAACAATGTTCCATGGAATCATCTTTGTTTTCAGTTTTGGTTTTTGTTTTTTTTTCCTCTCAGGGTTATGATGATCGCAAAGAAGTTCTTGGATGCTGGCCACAAACTATCATTTGCTGTTGCTAGCCGGAAAACCTTTGGCCATGAGCTGTCAGAATTTGGTCTAGACAGCAGCGTGGGTGAGGCTCCTGTTGTTGCCATCAGAACAGCTAAAGGAGATAAATATGTCATGCAGGAAGAATTCTCGTAAGTTTTTGAACTTAGCAATGTTGCCTCTCTGATAGACTTTTGTCTGGGGGTCTGTGACCAGATCATACTTCATTAGCTTGGAGGAAACAGGAAAACTGGATCTTCCTGATCAAAGAAATGACTGCTGGGTCAAAATATCTTAGTTGTCAGGTGTACTTTCCTACCCTCCAGAGAGCTTCCCAGCCCCCCCCTGTTTTTATACAAAGGTACAGAATTGAATTCAAGTTATTTAATGTCTGGTTAGGAATTAAGATGTATTAAAGGGTATGGGTGGGAATGGTTATACCTTTTTTTTTATTGAAAAAAGGAAGAAACTTAAGGGTGTTGAAAGGCCTAAAACCTTGAATGGGATATGCATCCAGCCTTCTGTCAAAATTCTAGTGGTTTCTGTTGTCCTTGTTCTTGGGTCTTCTAAGTTGGCCCCAGACTGGTGCTTTCAGAGATGCAAGTAGCATCTGTTATGTGGGTGGAAGGAG
Source organism: Oxyura jamaicensis (assembly GCF_011077185.1). Taxonomy (NCBI): domain Eukaryota; kingdom Metazoa; phylum Chordata; class Aves; order Anseriformes; family Anatidae; genus Oxyura; species Oxyura jamaicensis. Next base: position 21,457,070 of record NC_048902.1, on the reverse strand, counting down.
CTTAATTCAGCCTTGGAAGTTTTTGTCTCTCATCCTGTATGTGTCATGGTGGCTGTAAAATATCACTTTGCTTTCAGCCGTGATGGAAAGGCTCTGGAGAGATTCCTGCAAGATTACTTTGATGGAAATTTAAAAAAGTACCTGAAATCGGAGCCTGTCCCTGAAAGCAATGATGGTCCTGTGAAGGTGAGTGCTGTATCAAGGGTAGCAGCAGCTCCTACTAGTGGCTGGAGAAAGCTTCAGTGGCAGCTTCCAGTCATGTCCCGGTATCCCATACTGTGAATGCTGTGTTGTGGCATCTTGAGAAGCCTATTCTGTGATTAGATGGAAAAAGAATTCACTCCTTTTTATGTTGTAATTTTCTGAGGCAAGGGGGAAATGCAGCTTGCAGTTTTGATTCCATACTGTTCTGTCAGCACAGTAACTGCTGCTTGAGCACACCAGTGATTTGTCCTCCAAGTGTAAGTTCATCACAATTTACGGGGCTTCTACAAAGGCCTGCTGTCTTGACTTGTGCTCCCCCATAGCATAGCTTTTGAGCTGGTCACAACTGCACCGTTCCTAAAGAGTTACGCGTTCATCTCATCAGCTTACGGGAGTGGTATAATTCTTCCTGTACATTCATCCCACTAAATTCTGCCCTGAAAGGAAGTACTCCCATGGTTTGGCCTTATGATGCGCGTGTTAGAAGGGAATGAAGGGCACTGTTCTATGTGTGCATGGGGATGCCCTGGCCAGTCTGGCTAAGCTCATTTTTCAGCTTGGAACTAGTGGAATTAAAAATAAATGATTTTACCATCCTCCTGCAATGTTACCGGGTCCACACCTCACCTGCAGATGGTGCTAGTATCTTATGCCTTTTGCCTGCAAGTTAAAGATGTTACAGCTTGAAGAGCTGTGTGTTTGGTCATTTTGATGCTCCCTGTGTAGGTGTGGTGTGAATCCTGCTGTGGGAGAGCCAGGCTTACTGGGGCATAGTGTATGGAGTATGTCATGTTACCTCACTGTTGACTTAAAAAAAAAATTAACTTGTCTGATCAAACTCTGTCAGGTGGTGGTTGCTGAGAACTTTGATGAAATTGTTAATGCAGAAGACAAAGACGTCCTGATAGAATTTTATGCACCTTGGTGTGGCCATTGCAAGAATCTGGAGCCCAAATACAAAGAACTGGGGGAGAAGGTAGGTCTTAGGACTTTGTTGCAAGTGCAAACTAGAACTTTGCAGTGCTAAACAGTCCTGCAGGTTCTGTCTGTCTAGCCTTTATAATAATGGCATAATTATGCCTTCTTGAGGACTTTGCTTGGCATTGCCTGTGAATGCACAAGTATATTAGCAGGATCTGGAGCATGGTAGCAACCACGCTGTTGGGTTAACTTGCTCTTTTTGTTCTTCCAAGTAAATATTCCGTGATTCAGTGACTGTCCTCAGTTGGCAAAGTTCCTTTTTTAGGTCCTTTCCCTCTGAATGATTAAAGTCTCTTGTCTGGTGAAAGATAACACTGCCCTGTACGTTTTCAGTAGTGGAGTAAATACAGCTATTTTCTCAGGTCTGACCAGTGTTTTCCTATTTGAGTGTCAGGCACCTTTCCTACATCTAAAAGACTGAAGCTAGGCAGTTTCTCTGGGGTCAGCATTCCCCAGAAGTTATACCAGACAAATCCAGCAGGTACCTTTGGGAGTTGTATGCTGCATACAGCTGAATGATGAGGGACTTTCTTCTTTGTGCCCCTGTTGAGGCAGAAGAAAACTGCATAGAAATTTGCTGCTTTTTGTGTAGAGTGTGTACTGTCCTCTTACATCACTGTCTTTGCTGATTGCGTAGTTCCTGGTGTTAATTACTATGGATTGGTTATTAATATGCTCTCTTACTAACAGCTCAGTAAAGACCCCAATATTGTCATTGCCAAAATGGATGCTACAGCCAACGATGTGCCTTCTCCATATGAAGTCAGAGGGTAGGTATTATTGCCATTATAGCACTGCATCAGTGGACCAGTTCTGGCTTCTGTCTCTGACCAGCAATCCCTACAGAAGAGCTGAAAGTGTCTCCTGGGGTGGATGGGAGCGCAGGGGCAATTGGCATACAACTGTTAGGCATTTACTTAGTGTGAAGAAGTCATGTGGGGAAAAAGACTCCATGCATCTGTCACTCTCCTCTGGGGTTCTGGTGTCCTGGCCGTGCTTAAAGGCCTGTCTCACTGAACCCCTTGCTCTGCTTTTGAATTTACTATGATTCTGGTCTCAGCAGTGTAAGAACATCACTGGAGTTGCTTTTATGAAAACTGTTTAGCTTGCAAAACTGGCCATAGTTGTGCTCAGCCAGCTGTGCAGACAGGACCAGGCTTTTGGAGGTCATACCTTCTGGCATAAGAGCTGGTGAAGCTGTTGCCATGCTAAACCAGAGCAATGCAGGGTGCAAGTTCCCTCAGTTAGTGTTGGCCTGATAGTCTGGAATGACAGAGCCTGAAGAAAATAGCACATCCTGAGCTCAGACATCTATTCTATTTCCCCAGCTTTCCCACCATTTATTTTGCTCCAGCTGGCAAGAAGCAGAATCCAAAGAAGTATGAGGTGAGTGTTTTGCTTCTCCTGGGGCTTTGTAAAAAAGATAAAGTAGAATCCAAGTGTCCAAATAACTCAGAGTCTCTCTGGAGTTGTGCCTGGCACTCTGTCCTGTTACCCTGGGAACACACCTGGTGGTACCTGCTGGGAATGTTCTGTTGCATACTGCAGACTCACGGGGGAGAGCTCTACTTACAGTTGCTTTGGTCTCCTGCCTGGCACCTGAACACCACCCCCCACACACACAGCAAAGGGAAGTCCACAGGGAGATCAGCCTCTGCCTTACTGTCTTGTGTTTCCTGCAGGGTGGCAGAGAAGTGAGTGACTTCATCAGCTACTTGAAGCGGGAGGCAACCAGCACTCCTGTGCTGCAGGAGGAAGATAAAACCAAGAAATCCAAGAAGAAAGCAAAGGAGGATTTGTAAAGTACCCACTCACCATCTTGTCAGGATGAGCTCTGTGTGAATTGGGGAAGCACTGGGCAGACTGGGGCCAGTTCTGGGTTGTGAAGAGCCAGTGACCATGTGGGCTGAGGGGCCCCAGCTGCTGTATCTAGTTCTGTTTAATTTCCTGCCGTCTCTTAGCTGCACTGTTGTGGGGCTCCCCAGACTGGTTTGTTTTGTGGTTTGGGAGGGGGTGGGAGTAGGGTTATTTTCTAATTTTTTTTGTACATTTGGAGAAGTGAAACAATAAAATGACCCCCTTAAACCAAAGTGTCTCTGTCATATGGAGATCTCAAACATAACATCAGGCTGCTGCTGCTCTCTAGTCAGCACCTTCCTACTGTGAGTCTAGTTTACTTCAGTGAGCCTTTAGGCTCAGCCTTTAGACTGTCTCTTTGTCCAGATATGAGGTTGTCCCAGAGTATAGTAGCAGCAACTGCCCCAATGGGTCCTGCTTCAGGTGCTGCAGCTGTGCAGATTTGGGGTTCAGGGACCCTGTTTATAAATGCTTTTGCTGTCTGCATGTTGCCTGGTAGGGTAGTAATGCTGCTCTGGTGACTTCAGAGGTACATAGTACTTAATGGGACTGCTGGATCTAGACATGCAGACTTACAGAGCAGTATGTCATCAGGTTTGATCAGCAGCGTACCAGCAGCAGCATTAAGCTTCTAAATTTTGCAAAATTAGTTGAGTGTAGGGGAGGAGCACTAGTAACAACATATTCTTCCCAAACACAGGTAAAGCCAGTGATGGTGTTTTTAACATCCAGTAGGCTTGTTGAAGATCTGTTGTCTGTACTTTGTGTGTGGTTAGGACAGTTAATTAAGACCACTTAATTGTAAGATTTTTTTATTATTTTTTTTTTTTGGTAGAAAACAGACTGTAGCAATACCTTCCTCCAGGAGAGGAATGCAATCCTATTCTCCAGTCAGATGGTGTGGGCTGTGACTGACCATTTTGGTACAAGCAGTCCTAACTTCCTCTGTCCCATAATGTGCTGATTGGAAAGGTCAGGAGTGCTGTGGTGGGTAAACAAAGATAGGCTGTTGCCCTGGATATGAGTTTCTCAGGATGAGTGTGGATTGGAACAAGGAACAGCAGACTTATGAGGTACTACCATGGTGCAGCAGTTACCATGGTAAGAACTAGTGCTTTCTTTGTGGTTTCCTCCCCCACACTTCCAAAAGGCAGTGTACCAGTTTTTTATTGCTGCTGAAATCTTCCAGGTACAGTAGATCATACAACACTTAGCACATAGTTTTCTGGCTATAGCAGCTATGCAGTATCAATTCTGAAATACAAGAATTTCTATTACATCAGTATATTAAACCATATCTACCTTCTCTAATATGCTGCTGGCTGCCAAGTGGTCTGTGCCCCAGGTAGCAACTACCCTAGGCCTGTAGGACATTCTTCAACATCACCTTTAGTCTAATGCATTTTTGGGGACCTAATTCCTCCAACCATTCCTCCAACCTTCCTGTTCCAGGAAGAACAGGTCCTGAGAAGAAAAAAAAAAAAAAAAAAAAAGGAAAGGAATCCCAGCAGTGGTGTGCCTAGGAGTTTCCTCTTCCTTCGAACTGTAGAATCAGACTTTTGATGTGGGAGAGCTTCTGGTGCAGGTATTCACAGCGGTTCTTCTCCTGCTGGTAACTAGGATAACTCTGAAAGGAAAACAAAAAAAGAAGAACAAAGAAAGAAAACCACACACAAAGATCAGCTCCTGGAGGGACCCCAGTACCTGTTGGGCACACAGCCTTACCTTCTTGAAGTGGCTGTATTCATACAAAATCTTAGCTTCAAGTGCCTGAAAGCCAAAAGCAGGAGATGAGCAGAAACAGCACAGCTGTGTCACCCATGGCCCAGGTCTACTGCTTGCCTTGCGCTCCTCTGTTCCTTGCTTCAATGTCTTCATTCTAGCTCCCAGTTGAATGAATTTCTGGCTCACACTACCAATGCGAGTGTGCAGATAGCGGTACTCAGCGTAGTCTGCACTGAACGCTGCCTCGTAAGATCTGCATTGCTCTGCTGAGCGGATGGTATGGTATTTTCTGCCACAACGAGGAGAAAAGGCTTGTTTTCCCTGTGTCTTCAAGAGCGCTGCAGTAGAGCCCTTGCTGGTGGCAGGGCAGGGGCCTGGCCATGCTATGTTGTCTTGCCAATGCCCTCAGCATGAGCGGCAGTGAGCACACATGGCTGTTACACTGCTGTGCCTGGGACCTGGCTTGCAGCCTTTGCTGCTGCCACCACTGGAGGCTGGGCAGGCAGTTTGGTCTCAGCCTGTCCAATGCTCTGGGGCTGGGCCAAATTGCCCATCATCAGGATGATGGTGTGTGGTAGGTAGTGGCAAACTCAGGGTGGTGATACGATGCTGTGATAGCTAATACCAAACTCTCTTACCGCAAGTAATCTGGGATCTCTGCTAAGGAGGAACTGCTGGGCTGGGACCTGTTGTCTGACAAGGAGAAGACGAGTGAGGATTAAAGCCCTCCCAGAGCCTTCTTCTCCCACTCAGCCAGAACCTGTCCAGCACTCTGTCCCAAACCAAACTGGCAGCTGCGTGGCTCTGCTGGGCATGGGAGCCATGAGGCTGGGCAGCACATCCAGGCATGCACCATCCCTGTGTTCACCTTGGCTCTGGAGCCAAAACCTCTCTGCTTACCAGAAGTCCTGTTTTTGGGCCAGCCACCTCCCTCCCAACGGACCCTAGGGTCTAGTTCTGCAACACAAGCTGGCCAGGCCCTGGCCATGCTCCCCCCACCTCTGGGTGCAGAGCAGCGCTGCTCAGGGCATGGGGCGCCCTCCTCCTGGTCATTGTCCGCCTCTTCTCTGCTCTCCCCCTGTTCTGCACCCTGCAGCTCCCTGGTGTCACTACTCGGGGGCAGAGGCCCAGCCTGCTGCTGGCCCCGTGCTCCTGGCTGCCTCGTGCCAAATGTCCGCAGGCAGCTCCGGTGCCTCTTGCTGACTCTTGGGTTGGAGAAATCCAGCAGTGCCAGGCGCTTCTGAAAGAAAACTCGCTCTGCCTCATGCCTGTCCCAGACCCCTGCTCCAGCAGTTGGTGCTGCATGCTTCTGCCAGCTTCAGCCCAGGGCTGCGACATCCCTTGCTTCATGTCACAGCCCTGGCCTGGCACACCCCAGCCACTGGGCTGTGTCTGTGAGCCAAGAGCTGCAGCAGGGCCAGCCCCTGCTGCCACACAGGGCACAGGGCTCGCTGGGACACAAGGCAGGAGCAGAACCCAGAGCCCTGGGGTGGCTGGGCTTCATGGGAAGGGGACACAGTGAGGAAGCAGTTGGATGCCTTCGGGAAGCAGACACCCAGCCAGGCCCTCTCCCCCTGCGAACCTGCGAGCTTTCTGCTGCCGGCGTCCACAAACACTTACCACTCCCAGATGGTTTCCACCAGCACCCAGAGGGGAGCCACACTCCAGCGGTTGCTGCAGAGGCACCAGGAAGGACCGGGCTGTGGGGCCGTGGGGCTGACTGCTGGAGCACAAGAAGGGGGGTGACCAGAGACTTAGGCTGGGGTAGCAAGCGCCTTCGGATGCCTGGTGCCAGGGCAGCAGAAGGGTGGATCCAGCTGTGCCTGGAGGGTGCTGAGCACCTGGCATCATGTGCAGTGTGCCCAAGGCAAGACCCCAGCAGCAAATGTGCAACTGCAGCCCCCTGCTCCTTGCACCTCACCCTGGTCCCCCGGTTCTACCTGTGCTGCAGCAGGGCAACCTGCCGACGCTCCTGGGCAGTGTATCCTGGCCAGTCCTCCTGCACCCGCCCCACCAGCGACTGCTTCAGGCGGTAGCAGCACTCTATGGGATCCAGGTCTGCCACCTGCACAGGGAGAGCAGCACGTGTGTGTCCCACAGTGCTCACACGCCAGAGTTGAGCTGCCCCAGTGCCCCTCACCTCCTCCAGTGCAGCCAGCAGCCCTGCCCAGTCGGGCCGGCCTGCCTGCGTCCCCGCCAGCCGCTGCAGGAGCTCATGCTTGCGGTGAGGCCGCAGGGCCAGGAGCTGAACCAGGCTTTGGGCAGCGGCCCTGGGACTGGCTGCTGTTCGCCAATGGTTCTTGCCCTCGCGGATGTGACAGAGGGAGCTCTGCTGCAGCACACTGACAGTGCCGCTGACCGTGCCTGCCTTCTCGGGAGCCGTGACACCTTTGCCTGCAGACACATCTGGAGAAAGCAGTGTCAGCACCTGGCAGAATCACACCAGGTTTCCTCCCCCATCACACCCAGTGCAGCCCCTGTGCCCCCAGCCAGTGGTGCCCACCCCACTGTGGGTGACAGGACAGGAAAATGGTACCACACTCAGAGTGCCACTGCTGGCTCCTGCTACCTGGTTTGGCCCAACACCCCCAGACTTGCAGAGTTGTTGCCCCTGGCCATGGCAAGCAGCTGCCAAGTCCCAGAGCCAGCAGGTCCCAGGGGAGGCAGCACCCCTCTCCTGGGGGGACAGCAGGGGCCCTGCAGCCATCACGCCCTAGTGGTTTGCCAACATGCAGGTGTGGGCCTCAGTGTGGCCTCAGCCTGAGAGGCAGCAAAGGCTCAGCACCCCCTGCAGCACCCTGCTCACCATAGCCAGGCACAGCCACATCTGGCTCAGTGACTGCTCTGCTCCAGGGCTCCTTAGATTGGGACACACGCTCCTGCAGCATTGAGTAGGTGCCCTCTGAGGCACAGACTGTGATTTTCTCCTGGATGCTGCCCACGCTGTCCAGCCAGCTCTGACCTAGTCTGAAAGAAGACAACACCTCCCACCAGCCAAGCCCAGCCCATGTGCCCTATCCCATGCAAAGCCCAGAGAAGACCTTGCAAGGCGGGCACCCCAAGAGAGGAGGTAGCCTGTCCCCAGAGAGGCCCTGTCTCCAAGGCTGCTGCTGCCCCAGCATGCTGAATGCCCCTACAGGGACTGTGGGCTGAGGATGCTGTGAACAATGAGAGGCTGTTGGGGATTTTCAGCCCACAAATGTCCTGGGCTGCCACTGGGGACTGTGAGCAGGATAGGACATGACTGGGGTATGAACAGTGATGGGAGGTACTGCTCACGGGCAGTGTTTCACCCATGGGTGTCTGCAGCACTGTCAGCAGTGCCAGGGCTGGGGCTGATGCCGTACTGCTGGCACAGGTCGAGTGCAGAGGTGACCAGGAGAGTGGGGGAGGGTTGGCTCGGGGGGGGGGTACAAGCGAGCAACCCACAGCCCACCAGACCCTCGGCTTGGCGGCGGGGGGCTCACCGGGGCGCTGCCAGCCGCACACACTCGAAGCTGGCCTGCGGCTCGTCTCGGCTGCAGCGGGAGAGGAAGAAGGCAAAGAGCCGCGGACATGTCCCAGGGCCTCCCGGCACCGTCAGGCACTACCGGCGGGGACCGGCTGTCAGGGCCGCACCCCCCCGAGCCCCTCCATCCCGCGGGGAGAGGCGGCTCCATCCCGCGGCGCCGCCCCGGCTCGCACCAGCGCCACCGGCACCGTCCCGCGGAGACCGTCCCGGAGCGCTCCGAGCCTTCCCCTGGCCCCCGACGGCCCGGGTGCCGCGTCCCATCTCGTCCCCCCTCTTTCCCCGGTGCCCCGATCCACTCACCCCAGGCCACACCGAGCGCCCCGGTCCCCCCGAGTCCTCCCCAGCCGCCGTCCCCAGCCCCACTCACCCCCTGGCTCCCCTGGAAGGCGATCGCGGGCCCCGGCGCCCCCTGCAACATCGCGGGACGCCGTGAGTTCAGCACAGTGCGGTTCCCCCGCATCCCCCGGCCCGCCCCGGTCCCACCTGCCGCTGCTGGCAGCCGCGCAGCGCCCGCGCCGCCGCCTCCGAGAGCCGCACGTGCAGGAGGCTGAGCCGCGGGCCCCGCCCGCAGCCCCGGTACCGGAGCCGCCCGCGCAGCTCCGTCCGCGCCCGCGGCATGGCCCCGAGTGCGGGACCGCGCCGGGCGGCACCGGGGCGGGGCGACACCGGGGCGGGGAGGGGCGGCTCCGGGGCGGGGCAGCCGGTCCCGGGATGGTCCCGGTGGGACCCCGGCGTCAGAGCTCGACCTGAGCCGGCTATTTTTGCCGGCGGCTCGCAAAGCCCTGCCGTCACCGCTAATCCCCTTAGCGGCTTCCGGGCATTAGGTAACGGCGCGGCGGGATGCGTTCGTGGGCGCTCCCGGCTCCGGGCTGCCCGGGGCAGTCGCGGGGCGGCGGGGCCGGAGGCGGCGCGCCCGGAACGGGCTGGGGGCTGCGGGAGCCCGCCGCCGAGCCCCAGGGAGCGAGGGCCCGCCTGGGCCGAGGCCGGGTCACAGCTGCGGGGGGAAAGCGGGGCCGGGGGCTGGCATGCAGGGACCCTCTGCAGGCGGCGGCTCCCCAGAGCGGGAGGCGGGGTCCGGCGAGCGGCCGCGGGGGCCAGGCCGGGGCAGGAGGGTCCGGTTCCGCATGCCCCACACCACCATCGCGGTGCCGTCGGGCCGCGAGGAGGAGCAGCTCTTCTATCGGCGGCTGGACGGACTCGCGGCGCTGGGCCCCGCCGGTTTCACGCCGCTCTTCGCCGCCGAGGGCTGGAGCGACCTGACGGGTGAGTCCCCTGGCACCGGGAGCCGGGGCCGGGAGCCTCGGGCCGGGGCGGCGGCGCCCGGGGGTTGGCTCTCACGGGCCGCCTCCCGCAGAGGACCGGCTGCTGCGGAAGCGCGTGGTGCGGGACGGGCAGGGCGGCCCGCCGCCGCGGCCGGGCCAGGAGGTGTCGGTAAAGGTGCTGGGGGCCCTGGAGGACGGCGGCCTGGTGGAGCGGGACCCGCGGCTCAGCTTCGTGCCGGGCCAGGGCGACGTCGTGCAGGTCTGCTCCGGCGGGGGCGCGGGGCTCGGGGCCGGCGCCCGGCGATGCCAGCCCGTGCCGTGTGTCCGCAGGCGCTGGAGTTGGGCGTTCCCACCATGCAGCCCGGAGAGGTGTCCTTCTTCCTCGCAGCCTTCCCCTACGGCTACGGCCGCGCGGGCAGGTGGGGCCGGGCGCGGGGGGAGGCGCGGCCGGGCGGCGCAGGGGGCAGCCGGTGCTCTGCCCGCAGGGAGCCCGACGTGCCGCCCGAGGCGCCGCTGCTCTTTGAGGTGACGCTGCTGGAGGTGCGCGACGGCCCGGACCCGCGGCGGCTGCCGCCCGCCGCCCGCCTCCGCCTGGGCGCGCAGAAGCGGGAGCGGGGAAACGTCCACTTTGCGCGGGGCGACTTCGCGGCGGCGCTGCGCTCCTACCGCCTGGCGCTGCGGGCCCTCGACGGCGCCGGTGAGCCAGGCCGGGCGGGACGGGCCACGGCGGGGCGGGGCGGGGCGGGGCTGCTGACCGCCATGCCCCCCGCAGCCCCGGCCGAGCCGCAGGAGGAAGAGGAGCTGCGGGAGCAGCGCGTCAAGTGCCTCAACAACTGCGCGGCGGCGGCGCGGCGGCTGCAGCGCGGCGGGGAGGCGCTGGCGGCTTGCGAGGCAGCGCTGCGCATCAGCCCGGACAACGGCAAGGCGCTGCTCCGGCGGGGCCAGGTGCGCCCCGCGCCGCCCCGCGCCGTCGCGCCTGGCCGCCAGCGCCCGCCGCCATCCCCGTCTCTCCCGTCCCGCAGCTGCTGACAGAGCAGGGCCGCGACGAGGAGGCCGCGCTCGTCCTGCGCAGAGCGCTGGAGCTGGACCCGGCCAGCAAGGTGCGGGCGGGGGGGGGGGGGGGGGGGGCGGCGAAGCCGCTCCCGCGCCACCCCGCTGCAGCCCGGCCGCCTCCCCCCGCAGGCCGTCCACGCCGAGCTCGCCCGCCTGGTGAAGCGCCGCGCCCGGCCCGCGGCCCGCGCCGGCCCCG
>NC_048902.1:21434407-21443281 GCF_011077185.1 Oxyura jamaicensis | reverse complement strand
GCGGAGCACACACCTCCTCGATCCCCCTCCGGTGCTCTGATGCTGCCTTTTCCTGGGACACGAGATCAGGCGGGGCCTGGGCACAGGAACAGGGCATGACCTGTGCATGGGGCCAGGTGCAGTCTGTCCCAGCAGGGACTACGTGGAGACACTGATACGGTGTGGGGCGCGTCGTCGCCGCAGGACGCGCAAGGCTGGGCTGCTCCGCCGGTGCTGGGGGGAGCCGTGGAGGCAGAGGGGGCTCAGCAGCAGCCACAGGTAGAGCAGGACACAGGCCCAGCACGAAGCCACCTTCACCCAGAACGTCGACCAGCTGCCGTGCGTGAAGGTGGTCTCCAGCACCGCGTTCTCATAGCTGGTGGGAGAGGGCAGGTGTCGACACCCGAGGGACACCAACAGGGGTGACCCTGGCATCTGCTGGGGATTGGGCAGGGGCTGTTGGGCAAAGCAGCGCAGGTCTGCAGGCACAGAGCCGTGTTCTTGCCCAGCACATGACCGGACTGGTGACACTGGCCCAACGTGGAGCAGCCTGTGACAAACACCAGGCTATGGCCACACCATGAGCGGGTCAGAGCTGGCTGCTGACAGTGCTGGTAGGCAGCCTGGGCAGGATGGCTGAACCAGAGCTAGGGAAAAGGAGCAAGGATAAGGGGGGCATGCTGGCCAGCACCCTGGGCCCTACCTGAACCAGTTGGTGAGGGTCATCATGACATAGAGCGAGGCAAGGAAGAAGACAAAGTGGAAGGCTGAGTAGCTGTAGACAACCCGGTCTCGCTCATCCTGGACAAGGCACTGTCCCCTGGCAGGCTCCTCTTGCTCGCATGTCTGCTCTGCACCTGGGAGAGTGCAAGATGACAACAGCTCCTGCACCCTGTCCTGGCCAGCACCCCTAGGGTCTGACGCTGGTGCCCACGTTTGTGTGTTTCTGCAGCCTCTCCCCGACCTGCTGGCACTCACCTCTCAGCTCCTCCTCCATCTTCTCTGGGCAGCAGAAGCAACAGGAAGGTTTCTGTAGAAAGCCAGAGAGGCGAGCTGGTGATGGTTTGGGGTAAAGACAGGGACCTGTGGCCACCCCTCCCTGCTGCTGCTGGGGCAGCCCAGCCCCACAGCTGCTGCCCCACTCAGGCAGCCCCACAGCACCTGGACTGAGCTGGCCCTGCTGGTACCACGGCTGCCCAGCTGCAGGGAGCTGGCACAGATGGGGTAAGCACAGGAGAGTCGCCAGCTGAGCTGGGTGAACCTGCCTCTGCCCCAGGGCTGGAACTGGGGCACGGGAGGGCTCTGGGCACTGCGTCTGGGTGTCTGTGGCAGGAGGATGTGGGGCACAGAGGGGGGCTGGCAGCGTCCGTACTCACTTTAAACTCGAAGCTGTAAACTTTGACCATCCAGAGGGGCCCAAAGATCTCAGCAAGATAGGAGGCTTCATTACTGCGCACGGGAGAGAGGCAGAAGGCGTAACGCAAGGGAATGCCCTAGCCCACCCCACGGATCCATCACCTGGGATCCACACAGCAGCAGCAGACTTGCTGTGCCCGGCATGGGGACGTTACGCTGCCCCTGCCCAGCGGGAGGTGCCCCTGGGTACAACCCAGCTCCACCAGCCATGCCACAGGCTAGGGACAGGGTCCCCACACGGTGCTGAGCTGGCTGTGCCCAACAAAGGGCAGTTCTGGGTGTGCTATGACATGCCGGGTACCCTTGCACCCTGTGCCACGGGCACACGCACCATGCAAAGAGCACGCAGGCATACATGATGGCAGCCCCCAGAACAGCAACGGTTGTGTCCTCTGTCTGCAGCTCATCCTGCCGGGTGCCGGGGAAGCAGACGGTGAGGTTCTGCCCCTTGTAGAGCACTGCAGGGAGGTGGAGGTGAGAGGGGGACTGTGTCCCAAGGGCTGTCTGTCCACAGAAGGTGAGACCACTCACCTCTCTCTGGAGGGCGGCTGGACAGCGCAGAGAAGGTAAGGTACATCATGTAGCAGCTGATGATGGAGGACTGCAGCAGCCCTGACCGCGGCTGCTCTGCAAGGAGAGGGGTCAGAGGCTTTGTGTGGGCTCCAGGCAGTCCCCTCCTGTGGGTCTCCTGCCCAAAGCCCTGTGCCAAGGCACAGAACAGGGCCAGCAGGAGCTGGGACCTCCCCAGGTGCCCACTGCTCTTGTGCTGAGCTGGGAGCTTGCAGCTGCCCTCCCGGTGCTGGGATGCAGCTAGCCCTGCACTTCGCCAGGTGGTGCCGTGCCGTGTGGCACTGTGTGGTACTCACTGAGCCGCACGCAGGGCGTGATGGAAATGAAAGACACGATGCCGCAGAGGCTGCCGTTGACGGTGAGCAGCGCCTTGTTGAGCTGGCAGGCAGCCGGGTGGGTGTAGTACTTGTAGAGGAAGGAGAAGGCGGCACAGGCGAGGGTGTAGAAGGCAGCTGTGGCCAGCAGCACGGCCAGGTACCAGCGCTTGTCCTGCGCAGCGCCTGTCAGCCTGCCGGGACAGGGGTGAGAGCCAGGGGCACTTGGGCACCCACCTGGCCACACCGGCACTCACCAGTTCTTGTTCCAGGTGTGCGCAAAGGCGGTGATCAGCACCAGCTGGATGAGGATGAAGGCAAAGCCCCCACAGACGCCCGTGTAGTGCCAGGCTGCAGGGGGAGAGGGTGGCGGTGGGGCTGGCACGAGGCGGGGGGACTTGGGGCTATGGGCAGGGGCTGGCCTGGGCAGGGTAGGGGACACACCTAGGATGAAGCTGTCCTCGGGGATGAAGAAGCTGGCGGCACAGAGCCCCACCAGCACCAGCAGCTTCAGGAACCAGAACCTGTGGGCAGTGAGCACCAGCTAGATGCAGGACAGGGGCACCCAGCAGCCCCAGCAGCCCCCAGCCCCTTTCCCAGTCTGTACCCGTTGTGGAGCTGAGCGCGGCAGTCCGTGCTGGAGCGCACATTGAGGAGCAGGGCGGCCTGCAGCAGGTGGAAGCAGGCGGTGCCGAAGCAGACCCGGTACACGGCTGAGGAGCCCACAAGCCGCTCGCAGTCTGTGCCGCCAGGCAGGTGCTGGCATAGCACGGCCGAGAACGGCACCTGCAGGCACGGCGAGGGGCTGGGACCGGCGGTGTGCCTGCACCATGGGGACCCCTGGCACCCCCCGCACCCTCAGCACAGTGGGACCCGTGATGCCCCCAGCACCCTCTCCATCCCTGGTATCCCCAGCACCCCAGGGATCACTGGCACCCCCACACTCCAGGCAATGGCTGCATCTTCATCTCCTGGCTCCCCTTTCTCCTAGGCACCTCCAGCACCCCCGCTGCTCCCAGCACTCTGGAGCCCCCAGCACCCCGGGTCGCCCAGCTCCGCCGTTCACCTTCTCCCTCACGGCCTGTGCCACGGTGCGGGACAGCATGAGGCAGCACACGGCGGAGGCCAGGACGTGCAGGAGGGTGTAGAGGACACGGGTGCCCGTGGACACGCGGAGCCCGCGGCAGGGGCTGCAGCCGCACCCGCAGCACAGCTGTGGGGGCAGCGCAGTCAGCGGAGACCCGCAGCCCCCCGCAGCCCCCCGCAGCCCCCCGTTCACCCCGGGGTCCCACCTGGCCCAGCAGCGAGTGCAGGAGGCGGCCGCACGCCCTTGTGCCCGCCATGGCCCGGCTCAGCCCCGCTGCCCCGGCGGGATTAGGGGGATTGTCGGCTCGTCCCGCCCCGCCATCTGCTCCGGGGAGCGGGCCGGGGGGGGGGGGATTAGCTGCTGAGCCCCCGCAGCCCCTCACCGCGGGTCGCTCACGGGCACGGCGAGGCCCTGGGGGGCTGTGTCTGGGGCTGTGTTTAGAGGGGCTGTATTTGTGGGGCTGTGTCTGGGGCTGTGTCTGGGGGGGCTACGTGGACACGGTGGCACTGCCGGTGCCGAGGCGATGGCTGCCGCTGGGGAGGTGCCGGTGAGGGGGGGCCGAGGCGGGGGGGGCCGCGGGAGCAGCGCGCGGGCCTGGGGCGGGCGGAGCGCCCCGGCGCTGCCCGCCGGCCTCCCGCCGCCTGGGGGCGCTGTCCCGCCTGCCAGAGCTCCTCTCGCTGGTTCCGCCGCCGTCACGTGGCCGGAAGCGGGCGTGCAGGCGGCGCGATGGCGGCCGAGGGGGACGTGGAGCTGGAGCTGGAGACCGAGCCCAACGGCTCCGGCGGCGGCGGCAGCGACGGGGCGGGCGGCAGGGCGGCCGAGAAGCCGCGGAAGCACGACAGCGGGGCGGCGGACTTGGAGAGGGTGACGGACTACGCGGAGGAGAAGGAGATCCAGAGCTCCAACCTCGAGACGGTGCGGCCGGGGGGGGGGGGGGGGGCCGGGGGGGGGGGGGCCCCCGGGGCCGGGGGGGGGGGCCCCGGGGGGGGGGGGCGGGGCGGGGGGGGGGGCGCCCCGGTGGTGCCGGGGGGGTCCCGGTGCCGCGCCCCGCCCTGACCGTGCTCGTCCCGCCAGGCCATGTCGGTGATCGGAGACCGGCGGTCCCGGGAGCAGAAGGCGAAGCAGGAGAGGTAACGGAGCGGCCCCGCGCTCGGCCCCGCGCCCCCCGGGGAGCGCCGTGGGACGTGCCCGGGTGAAGGGGGGGCCTCACCGGCGGTGGGCGCTGCCTCGTTGTAGGGAGAAGGAGCTGGCAAAAGTGACCATCAAGAAGGAGGACCTGGAGCTGATCGTAAGTGGGGGCAGGGGCGGGGGGCAGCGTGTCCCCAGCCACTGTCCGGGGGCTGGCACTGCCCCAGCTGGGGAATCCTGGCAGCGTGGGGCAGGTGCACGCTGGGGTGCCCCAGGCAGGCCGAGCCCCTGCCTGCGGCCGTTTGGTGCCTGCTGCAGCAGGCCGTGGCTGTCTTCCTGCAGATGAACGAGATGGAAATTTCACGGGCCGCTGCAGAGCGCAGCCTCCGGGAGCACATGGGCAACGTGGTGGAGGCTCTGATCACCCTCACCAACTAAGCGTGGGCCTCGCAGCTGCGCTGGCGCTGCCGTCCCTTGCTCTGGGAGCGGCCCCCTGCCCGACATAGCCCTGGCTGGAGAGGACATGCATTAACTTATTGAATAAAGGCACCAGCGGGAGCAGGCCCTCCCTGTGGCTTGCGCAGCGCCGAGTGCTTCCCCTGGGGAGCAGCAGATTCCAGAGGGTGCCTGGCCCCAGGGAGCGGTGGGGATGATGTGTGGCATTGGGCTGGGGGACCGCGTACCCCGTGAGCAGAGAGCAGCTGCTGGTCCCTGCCTGCGGAGGAGTGGGCCTGCCCTGGGGCTGGCACCAGGCTCGAGCTCCTGCTGGGGACAGGCTGTGAGGGGTTGGGCTGTTCCCGAGCAGGGCAGCTGCTGGCCCTCCATCGCCCCGCTGGTGTAGGTGCAGGATGCACACGTGCCAGGCTGCACGGGGCAGCCACAAAGGCACCGCACTGCTGCTGCTTGCTCTGTGAACCTAGCTGCAGCTGGGGGCCAGGCGTGCAGGCGGCTGTAGACCCAGGATGTGAGCACCAGGCAGAGACCAGCCTGGAACAGCCCCTGCCTTGGCCCCTGCCCCACCCCTGAGAGCAGGCAGGAAGCCCAGGCGAGCGGTGACGTCACCTGTGTCCCACCCCTTAACAAGGGCTCTCCCCTTTCCTGGGGAGGGGAGGTGGTGCTGTGGGGACACTGCTCCCCTGCAGCCCTGTTGCTGCCCTGGCAGGGGAGGGGCAGCGCTGCGGGGGGGGGTGGCACCGGCATGTCTGTGGCTGGAGCAAGGCACAGAGGGCAGCTGAGCGCCTGACACGCTCCTCCACAGACACTGCTACCACAGTTCTTAAGAAAACAATTGCTTTAATCAAAACAATCCCCTTCCACTGCACAGGTAGAAAAGCCAAGCCCCGCAGAAACAGGGTTAGGAAACATTACAGCTGTTCCAAACCAAAAAGAGGGCCTGATTTGATTGATAACAGGAAAGGTACAGGGCATAGGGAGACACTACGGAGCACACAGACATAAAAGTCCGCGAGTTCCTCTGAACCCGGGGGCAGGGAGTGCTGCGCTCCTGCACAGCCGTGCCTGGCGCTGCCGAGGCTCTTTCAGGGCGGTGGGGCGGTGACACAGCCGGGGCTGGGCAGCTCGCGTGGGCAGCAGCCTCTGCGAGAGCCAGGCATGGAGAACGCCGTGTCTGCGCGGCGCAGGCGGATCGTGCCGCCGTGCTGATGGGGAGGATGTGCAGGGGCACAGGAAGAGTGTGCCACGCCCCGAGTCCTGGAGGTGTTTTGTCCCCTCTGTTCCTGCTCAGGCTCTCAGGCAGCTGGCACGGCAGCACCTTCCTGCCCGGCGGTCAGCCACGGGACGCCTCCCGCGTACCTCCTTAGGTCGTTTTTCGCTTCTTGGCCGAGGGTCGCTCAAAGACGTCCCGCACACCTGCTGCCTTCTGTTTGAAGAACTTGGTGTTCTGTGCACTCTCCTGGCCCCAGGCAGAGTCAAACGAGGTGGTGTCCTGGTCTACCAAGTGCGTGTACTTCGTCCGCCCCGAGCGCCCGAAGTTCTTGACCTGGGAGCAGGAAAGCTGGTGAGCAGCCACACGGGGGAGACGGGGGGACCCTGCCCTGTCACACCGCAGCTCCTTCCCCCCAGTGTGCCCAAGCCCCTGCCGGTCAGCCCCCGCACACCCACCTGCATGACTTTGGGCAGGATGGTCTTGTTGAAGTGGTCCTCGAGGGTCGGGGCACTGAAGTCCCGCTTGTACACCTCCTCGTCTTCATCCTGCGGAGGAAGCGCACACCTGCTTGAGCTGCAAGCTTCCAGCAAGTGCCAGGAGCAGAGCAGAGCCCCCAGAAACCGCTGCTCCGCTCTGGGACTGCCGCAGCGCCTGCGGTCCTGCCTAACCTCAGGACTCGTGCAGAGCTGCCGGGAGGCAGCATGAGCAAGGTTGTACTGCTGCTCACCCCGTCCCGCCACCCCTGGCAGGCAGCTCACATCACCTCCTTCACTCCAGCCGTGCCCTGCCACTGAGGGCTGGCTCTTGTCCCACACACGTGCCCAGCGCTGGGCTGGACACCGCAAGGGGAAGCGCCCCCACGGCAGCCGCATGGTCCCACAGAGCCCCGCAGCGGGAGCGGGGTCTGGCTGCAGCACTCACCATGAAGAAGGCGCCGCGGTGGTAGTACTTCTGCAGGAACTTGTATTTGCCCTTCACAGCCTTGTTGGTGATGACCTTGCCGTTGGCCCGCAGCTCAGCACGGCGCTCCTCCTCTGTCAGGTTCCGCATCCGCTCGATCTCCGCCTTCTCCTTTTCCATGCTGGCCAGGAGAAAAACTTTGAGCCCCGCGCACCCAGCACCCCCCTGAGACAGGACAGCTGCTGCCACCGGGGGCCTGCTGCGGGGTCACAGTTGTAAGAGTACTCTTGCCCCCAGAGTAAGAGTATCAGAGTAAGGGCACCCTGAGGGTTTTTGGATGTTCTGTCTAGGCAAGAGCACGCTGCCAAAAGGGAGTCAGGAGGAGATGCCTCCACTGTCCGCTGCCCTGAAGGGCTTGGGGCCGCAGGCACTCCCCTCCTGCCCGAGCACACAATACTCACGCTTCTCGTTCTTCGCGGTCCCGTTTGATGCGCTTCAGCTCACGTACTTTCCAGGCCTCATACTCCTCCTCGTCATTCTCATCATCAGTGTCAAGAGCATCCAGTGCTGCCAGCGAGCGTTTGTTCTCCTCCAGCTCCTTCTTCGCTTCCTCCTCCACGATCTGGAGGCAGGACCGAGCTCAGCCCGTTGCACTGACTGCCCCGCGCAGAACCCCAGCCAGCCCCATGGTACCTTGAGCGTGTATTTGCGCCTCTCCTCTGCCAGTCTCTTTGCTTCCTGCTCCAGCTCTTTCTGCTTCAAAGCCTCTGCTTCTCGCTCCTGAACTGTGATTCGGTCCTTCCTGCAGGCATGGACCACAGAAACCTTCAGCCTTTTGGCGAGCTATTTCCCTTCTGGTGCTGCCCAACCCAGGGTCTGTTCCCCCTGCGGCCGCAGGCACACACAGGGGGAAGAAGATCCTGCAAGTGGCTGTGGAGCACCGCAGAGCTTGCTGCTTGCTTCCCACTGCACTGCACCTGCCCAAAGCCCCCATCAGAACCGTGCTGCCACTCGCACCCAGCCGTGCCCTGTCAGGACACTGCAGCTCTCTGCCCTCCCCTCCTGCAGGAGCAGGATCCGTGCGCGGCACCCAGCTGCCCGCTCCTGTGTCCTCAGCCGGGGCTGGCCCAGGCCGCTCTGCCACCTACTTGCGGATGAAGACAGGTTTGAGCCGCGGCTCCATTTCATCCTCGCTGTCTGTGTACTCCTCGTACTCAGACTCTGACTCGGACTCTTCTCCAGATCTGCCCTCGTCTTCCAGCTCCATCACCTCCAGCTCCTCGGTTTTCCTCTCCTGTGCTCGCTGGCGCATCATCCCACGCCGACGCTCGATCTCCTAATGGAGACGCATTGAGCGCAGTCAGCCAGCCTTGCTCCTGCTTCCTTCTCCCTTTTCCATACAGAGTGCAATGCTCCGAACTCCCTGGCTATGAGATCACCCACCCGCAGGGTGGGGGTGGCCTCCCCCAGTGCCCTGTAACCCGCAAGGCAGCATCACACCGCCTCTGGCTGTAACTCAGGTGCTGGCCCTCGCTCAGTCCCCCTGGACAGCTCCCACCCTGTATAAATGCAACTCCAGTTATGGCACTCGGGGACCTCTCTAGGCTACCCCTGTCCAGCAATGTGAGCGTACCTCATCGTCGATCTCCTCCTCCTCCTCCTCGCTGGTGTCCTCTCGCTCTAGGCGCCACGCTTCGCCCTCCACCTCAGAATCGCTTTCTCCAACCACTTCAGGCTCCACGATCTTACGGTGCCGTGCCAGCCTACGATGGAACCCAGTTAGATTCAGTGCTCTAAATGCACAGGGACTGCAG
>NC_048902.1:21387592-21431407 GCF_011077185.1 Oxyura jamaicensis | reverse complement strand
TTTGTGACCCCACCGCTGTCCCCGTGGAGCTGAGCACTGGGGGGCTGCCTTTCCTCGGTGCCTGGGCTAGTGGTGCAGCGGCTCGGTGTGAAAATGCCACGAGTGCGATCATTTCTCTCTCTCTCCTTCTTTCTCATTTCTTCTCCTTGGTCTCTGTCACTCCTGCAGTTGGTGGTTGCCTTGGCAACGTATGTCTCCTTGCACTTTTTCCTCCTTTTTCCTTTGTAATCTATAAATTCTTGCACCTCCACTTTTTTTTAATCTCGGCTGTACTCCAGAGGATCTGCAGAGAAGCCCTCTGGATTGAAAGGCCTGGAAATGCAGTCAGTGCCAGGCTGGAGGACCTTGGACCCAAGCAGGAGAGAATTTTTACAGCTGGCAGAGGAGGACCTTCGTTTCCCAGCCTGTGAAGCTGCGCTGCTCCGTCTGAGCACGGCAGGCAGCAGCCTCGGTGCTCCCGGCAAGGGCCCGGGTCCCTCGGGCTGGGTTGTCCCAGCCGGGGCTGTGCTGTGTGCCCCAAAAGTGGGGAGTACCCGGGTCCTCCTGGGGCTGGGCACCCGGCAGGTCCCTGCCACGCGGTTTCCGTATGTGGGCATCCCGGTGCGAGGGGCCCAATGCTGGAACTTGGAGGCAGGCTGAGCACCTTGCACAGAGCAGCTTTCCACGGGTTCTTTGAGCCTGCTGACTCCAGCAGTTAATAGGCAGGCGTAGGAGGAGCTGAATGGCAATTCAATTTGTAGCGATTATTTGCCAATTAAGATTAGCACAGGAAAATGTCTGGGATGGGTGGAAAAAGCTGCTTGGCCTGAGGGAAGGGGCTGGAAGACAGAGGGCGAAGCTGGGGCGCAGGCGGGGCCGTGCCCACCTGGGGGGGACACAGGAGGTGTCGGGTCAGAAGCCACCGATCCCAGGGAGTCATACGGGGACGGTGCCAGCAGCCACGGCCCACGGGAATCGCTGCTGTGGGGCCCTGGGGGCCGTGATGGGGAGGCGAGGAGGTGGCAGAGCCAGTGGTGGGTGAGTGAGGGTGCTGAGGGCCTCCGGGGGTTTTGGTGAGCCTCTGTGGGGCGTTACCTGCCCCGCTCTGCCTCCCGGCTGGGTGCTGAGACCCTGATTCCTGCCGGGTGCGTGCCAGCCCTGGAGCTCAGGGGTGGCTGTTGGAGTGTTTTCTCGTGTTTGCTTTGCAGTTTGATGGGGAAAGGGAGATGCAGGCAGTAGTTCCCACCCGACACTCTTTTTTTTATTTATTTTTTTTATTTAATTTTATTAAACTAAGTTTTATAAATATTCATGGAAATGAAATCAATGCAAAAATATTCCATTCTCTCATTTTGGCAGCTTAATTTTAGAAACTCATTTTCTCTTGAGCTCTCTACTGAGAAGTCATTACAATGCTTTTTGGATTGCGTCTCGCTCCTACCCCTGCAAGGATCCTCAGATGTAATAGTGCATGAAACAACAACAGCAAAATGTCAGCGCCTCGTCCTCAGGGCTGGCAGGGAGGGCTCCGGGACAGAGGCTGAACATTGCAGTGCTCAGGAAAACGCTTCCTAGCAAGCATTTATAGCGGGCTGCGATGGCTCTCCCCGGGGACACGGCCCGGCGGCAGCAGCGGCACCAAGCAGCCTGCACTGCCTGGGGTCCGTGGCCCCCAGGGGCTGCAGTCCCCACGCACCAGGAGCTGGGTGAGCACGGGGGCCGGGTCCCTGCTGCTGCGTGGGTCGTGCCCGGCTGCGTGAAGCTCTGGTGGTGCCTTCCCCCCCGCCCCTCTGACTTTCCCACACCGCAGACGGTGACGGCGGCACTGCACGCGCCCTGCTTGGAGCGCAGCACCTGCGTTTGATCCGCCCCCGATGTCACCCTGCTCGCATCCTCTGCAAAAAGGTGACCAAGGTCAGGAGCTGGCACCCACATTGCATCTGCCTGCGTCCTCTGCCCAATTCCCATTCCGAGCATTTTTTTGTGCTCCAGGTGGGTTAGGTAAATAGTGCCTGCGCTGCGCTGGCGCTCCTGCCTGGTGCATGCAGCGCTGAGACCGGCACGGCAAACAGACTTTCATCTAAAAATCATCTCGATTTAAGCTTGTTTATATAGAAAGTAATTTTATGTTGACCTCATATAAATTCTGCACGATGAAACATTCATTTTCGTTCCTGTTTGAACAAGGGAACCTGGCAGCAGCCAGGAGGGACAGGGCTGAAGCCTTGTTTTATTAGCGGTGTGGTGCTGCAGGAGGGCACGCAACAGGCACCCACGTGCTCGTGTCTCAAGTTTGTGACTTGTTGAGCTGGGGCCTCTGCACCTCCCCAGCCACCAGAGGAGATCAATCACGTCTGCGCCTGGGTTGCGGGCGTCTCGCAAGCCGGAGTTAATTATTTTGGTGGTTCTGAGGTCCTTACACAAGAGAGGTGTCAGCAGGAATTTCTCCTCCCTGCTCCTGCGAGCAGACTGTGCTGATGCTGCTCGCCTCACCGGCTGCGAGTGGGGCCCCGGCGGCTCTGCTGAGCCCTGCGTGTGTGCTGCCATCGCGCCTCAGAGTCAGCTTCGGGTGGGAAGCAGCAGGGACTCCGCAGGAACGCGATAAAATAGCAATTTTTTCACTTAGCTGGGGTGATGCAGCAGGGAGTTTTGTTAAAATGAGTTATGTGCTGAAAATACACGGTGTGAGATTCATAGCTCGTCCTTTGCTTGCCTGAGAGCCACCCCTAAACTGATCCAGTGGACAAGCACAGGCTGAGCACGGAAAATAACGGCGTGGTTTGAGGTGCCTGTGCCACGTCCAACGCACGTTGCGTCCTCTGCCATGCGGTGACGTGCCACAGCTCCCAGCAGGTGAGGAGAGGTGCTCGGGTGGAGGAGGGAGATGATTTGAGTTTGCATTACACAGAATGCCTGTCGGAAGAGAAGTGATCTGTATTTAACAACAGCGGTGCTGTAATAACCTGCAATTACCTCCGAGCACAGCCTGTGGGGGTGGCTCTTTGCTGGCAGAGGCTCGGGGGAGGCTGGCGCTTCCCTTCCCTTCCCTTCACTGCTGACAGCGCGGTGGTGGCCTGGGGTGCTCAGGGGGGGTCCTTGGGGGGTGCCCTCCCTCGCCCAGCTGCTGCTTGCAGGGGGAGGGGGCACAAAGGCACGGGCACAGAGCTGTTTGCAGAGCAGCCCGACCCCATGCCAGCCACGTCACCGGTCCCCAAGGAAGCAGCTCCCCACGGCCCAGGCTGAGGCCGGTGCCCCGTCCTGGCACATGCAGCGGTGAGGGGCTGCTCTGCTGCTGCCACCACGTCTGGTCCCCTGGCTCTGAGCCTCTCACCCGGAGCCGCAGCGTCCCGGCTCCCACGGCTGCCTGCCGACGTGCCGCCACGTCGGAAAGTGCGAGAGCTTAGCGTGATTATCTGTCCCTCCTCCTCTGCCTGCGCAGCGCTGGGAAAATGCTGCAACGCCTCTCTGGCGAGAAAGCGAATTATGCAGGCTGGCTTTGCTTTGAAAAGCTTGTGATGTGTAAGCAGAGGAGGAAGACGAGGGTATCTGTGCGCTTCCAGGCTGGCTTTGGGCCAGCCACGCAAGGGAAGACGCTTCTGCATGCCTCAGCACGGCGCCGTGCCGCGGAGCTGGCGATGCGGGGCGGGTGTGGGCTGTGTGGGGGAGCTGCGGGGGCACGGCTGTCCCCCCAGGCAGGCAGTGCTGTGCCAGCAGTGTGTTCTCCAGGAAAAAAATAAACATGTACATCCCGGCCTCACCCCTGCTGTCCTGTGCCACGGCAGCACGCGGCGTTTCTGCTTTCTTCTCTGCAGCTGTTGGCAGCCCCCAGAAAAGCCTCCTGGGCACTTCTGGGCACGGTCTGCTCCTCCGGTACAGGGCTGGAGGGGGGCAGTGATGTGTGGGGTGTGCAGGCAGGGTCCTGCTGCCCCCACCATGACCCACCTGCCAGGGCTGTGGCTGGGTCTGGGAATCACGGTGAGGCTGCAGCTGAGCCCCAGCACCTGATCCTGGCACTGGGGGGGTGTCGGTGGGGGGCTCAGAGATGTTTCCTTCCCCCTCCTCTGTGCCCACTTCTGCCCCGCTGCCCTCACCGCAGGCTGGGCGCGCTGCCTGTCCCCAGGGACCCCCACTGCCAGGCCAACGGGGGACCCGAGCTGCCGTGTGGGATGCGTGCGCTGGCAGCCCCGTTCTGCCCTCCCGCTGCCTGCAGAAGCCTCTGCTTTCTGGTGGGAGCTCTGCAGCCTGGCTCCCTGGGCCTGGCGGTTGCCTCTTGTGTGCTGGCAGGGAGGTGGTGGCAGGCCAGACCCAGCTTGGTGCGTGTCCCCTCGCGCTGCGCCTGCCTGGGGCGCGCGGCCGCAGGTGCTTTTCCGTGGCTGTCTGAAGGGCTGCGGTGGTTTTAATATCTGTGCCGAGTGAAATTTCCTGATTCAGCTTTCATGTCCCTTGGGACACTTATGAAATATCCGGATTCTGTTTTTTTCTGAAGAAGTGGAATTTCCTATTTATGGATTTAATCTAAGGGCTACGTGCTCGGGGAGGGACGGGGCTCTGCCCGGCTTCGCCTCCGTTGGGCACCTACAGCCCGGCGGCCCCGTGGCTCGGCTGCCCCATACCAGCGCTGGAGCCGGGGCTGCTGCGGGGAATTCGGCTGCATCAGTAGTTTTCCAGCTCACGCTAAGCCCGCTTTTCATGGCTTAATCACACCGCCTGCCATGAGTGAAGGTTAAATGCACGCCGACAGTCCGCTGGCGGGCCCAGCTGGGGAGGGATCAGGCGAGGTCCCGTCCCAGGGCTGAACCCCTCGCGCAGACGCCGGCTGTGAGAGCTGCGCTCTGCCGCCCTGCTGCGCTGTCCCCGTGCCAGCGGCCACTGCCACGGGGGAACTGCTGCCACGGCTGGCCTGGGGCACCCACGGGCTGCATGTGGGGGCTCTGGTGGGGGCTGCTGGCGGCTGGGCGCTGAGCCCGGCAGACATTCAAGCAGCAATACCAAGGGGCAAATCGTGGTCCTCCAAGGCATGGAAGTACCAAGCGTAAAGCCAGAGAGATGTTTTGCAGAGGAGCTGGGCTCCACTCCTCCTGCTCCCCGCTGAGCTGGGGGGATGTCCTGGGCCCCCTGGTGCTTCTTGCTCACTGGTGCCAGCCTGCTTGAGCTGTCTGCCCCCCACATACCTGGCCGCTGTTCTTCAGAGCCCTGCTGCTCTGAGGGCCCAGCCCTTCCCCTTTTAGCCCATGCTCAGCAGTCTGAGTCAGCAGGGCATTTGCACAGCAAGGATTTTGTCTCCTGACTCAGGCTGGCAGCAACAGAGCCTGCTGCAAATATTGACATTTCCCTCTCTGCTCCCAGAGGCCACTGGAGTCTCACCTGCACAGCCGGTGCTGGCGATGCCCCGTCCCCCCGTGGTGGGGGCTCCCTGTGTGGGGCGATCGGTGAGCGTGGGGCCTGGCCGCGAGCTGCCTCGTCCCCACCGGTCCTGGCCCCGGTACCCGGGAGGATTTGGGCTGCCCTCCGTCCCAGGGCAGCAGGGAGCTGCGGGTAGGAAACCTGCAGCAGATCCCTGGTGCTTGGACCAGCCGCCTGTGAGCCCGGGGGGCTGAGCGTCCTGGCACCGTCCGGCCCATGGCAGCACACGTGGGGCCAGGGCTGGCGGCACAGCACCGGCACAGGATGGGGCTCGTGGTGCTGCCGGCTGCGCCCTACGAGCAGGAACGGGCCCCAACCCCAGGCGCTGGGAAGGAGCCGGAGCAGCTGGTACAGCACCCCGGCACCAGGAGACCCGTTTTTGCTAATCAGGGAGACCTATTTCTGCTAGGTCGTGAGATCTGTGTTTGCCAAGCTGGTGCCAAGCAGATGGGTCGGAGCCTATTCTGCTCTCAGAAAACAGCAGGATGGCCAAACAGGACGCGGGGCGCGCTCCCTGAGCCCCCACCCGCAAGGTTTCCTCCCCGGGGCCGGGCTGGGGGTCTCCCCGGGGCGGGGGGGTGCTGACCCCCGGGGTGCCAGGCTCGGTGAGTGGCAGCGGGCTGCGTCCTGCCGGGGTGCGGGCACTGGGGTGTGCGGCGGCGGGAGGCTGGCTGCAGGCACACCTTTGCATTAAACAAATATCCCCGTTACCTAATGCTTTAGTTCTGCTTTCCTAGCTGGCTGGTTTTGTTCTCATGACTCACTGGGATGTTTGCCTTTCTGTTACCGTCATTCCTTTCATCAGCTGCAGGCAGAGCCGCGTCGCCACCGCTCACCTTTAAAATCATGTGCACATTTGAAATAGCTTTTAATGTAAACAATTCCAAACAGAAATAAAACAGGCATTTCACACTTATGCAAGTCTTACTTCTTACTTTTGTAATCGCTCTTTATACTGATTCCAAAGAATCTCACTGGCAAGCAAACTTCACCGACACACGAACAAACTGCAATTTGCTAAATCAGCGATTCGTGACCCCTCGTACAAAAAGTATCTCCAGACCTCTTTAAAAAAAAACACATTTCCCTGCAGGGCACCTGTTGTCGATGCTGGAAGATAAAAAGCGGGGAGCAATACAACCTGCTGGCTCTCAGTACAAACCAAATGTTTCTTTAACCGCCGAGTTTGCTTTGCCGTCGGTTCCACTTCAAGCCAACACCCGCGGCAGAGGCGGCTCGGCACGCCTGCCGGCGCATCCCAGCTGCTGCCGTGTGGGGCTGGTGCTGGGCGAGGTGGCTCGTGTCACTCGCATACCCTTATCAGTTCTCCGTCCAACAGTTACAGTGGAGAAGCTGGGCTGGAAAAGTGATAAGGGGATGAGAATGGCCTCAGAAGACGCTTCCCCCCTAAAAGTTTAGAATGGAAAAGAAAAAAAAAAAAAAAGCTAGGCTGGTAACAAGTGAAATAAATGGTAAGACATCACCGGTTGCCTCTTCTCCCCAGCCCTCGTCTGCATCGTCTTCCCGAGGCTGGCGGTGCGGCAGGGCTGTGCCGGCGGGGCGATGCTGTGTGGGGAGCCCAGCAGCCCGTGGCTCCGCTGCCCCGGCCGTGCCCGCGCCGTGGCTGCTCTGCTCCAGCCGCAGACACTCCCCATTCACAAATTTCATAACCTCCAGTCCCCTCCCTGCGGGTGGGATTGGACGCCCCGCTCCCCCCCCTCGGTGCGCTCCGCGGGGCTGAGCCCGAGCCCCGGCCCGTCGGATTAAGCTGTACAAATTGTGGGGCTGGAGACGGGCGGATTCGTCTGACGCTGCAGAAAGGTGCTGGCAGCCCTGGCCCTGCACCCACGTCCTGCTGCTGCCACCCCCCAAACTGGGGCTGGGGGTGCCCCCGCTTGCAGAGGGCGAGGAACCCCATGGTGGTGCCTGGGAAGGGTCGATTTTTCCCCTGCCCACGCTGGCATGCTGTTGTTCCTGTCTGAGCTGCAGGCCCCGGAGCCAAGCCCTGCTCTGTGGTGCCAGCCCTGTCCCGAGCCCCAGGGCAGCTCCTCCTGTGTGCCGTGTCCCTGCGCTGGTCCCCACTTCCCCCCCCAGGCAGCAGTCAGCCCCTCAGCACGCTCCAGGGCGCTCCCCAGGACGTGCGAGGAGACCCCAGCACGCCCCAGGGCCTGGAGGGTGAGCACTGCGCTCTGGCTGCCTTGGCCACGTTCGCGGGCAGCCCTGGCATGCCCCAAGCACCCCGCTCACAGCAGAGGCTGGAGCCGAGGAATCCGATCACCACTCCCCGGCTCGGGCCTGTGCTGGCTTGACAGCGAGCTGCCGGGCGGTGCGTGCAGGGATTGGCGAGCTCGCGGGCACGGTCCTGCACCGCGCGCGTTAGGTGATGCTTGGGCTGCGCCGGCAAAGCGAGCCCCAGGAACTGCTCGGGGGCCGCTGGGGGGTCAGTGCTCGGCTCTTTGCCGAGTGCTCCTTGTGTCCGCAGGGTGCCCGACAAGGGGGGGACACTGTCCTGGCGTCAGGCTCTGAGAACCAGCGGTGTTTAGCAGTGGTGGAGAACCGGTGAGGGTGGCCCAGCAGAGAGCGAGGCCACAGCTGGTGCTGGGCTTGGTAAAAACACAGCACGGTGTTTTTTGTCTGAGCTGAGGCTGGAGCAACACCCGTCCAGCCCCAAAGGCCTCAGCGCTGCTCTCTGGAGCCGGGCTCTCCCCCCGCGAGGTGCAGAGCTGCAGGTGCAGGAGCCCTGACGCTGTGACCCGCTGCGCTGTGCAGCACCTCGGGGCTTTGGGCTGGGGAGGTGGCGGGGTGGCTCGGGGTGGCAGCAGCACACAGGGCGGGCACACGGCGAGGTGCTTTGCAGCGGTGGCCCCGGTGCAGTCATGCAGCTGCCACCTCGTCCTGCGTGCCAGCTCCGGCCTGCTGTGAGCAGAGCCGGCTGTCCTCACCTCCACTGCTGACACCGGACCCGGGCATGGCCCAGGGCTCTGGGAACTGGGAGAACTGCATAAATCCATCAGCTGCGGCTGCTGATCCGTCCTCGTGGAAGGACCGGCGTGGTCCTGCTAAGGACTCCTGCATGGGGGGCCCTGGGGACCGAACCTTGTCCCAGGGAAAGCTCCACAGGCACCAGAAAACCTGCCCTGTCCCGTGCCGGTGACAAGGTCTGCAGCTAGAACGGTCCCGGCCCCTCAGGCACAGTCAGGGGAAGGCAAGGGAGGGAAAGGAAGGGAAGGAAGTGAAGGGGTCTCATGTCAGGGTAAAGTGGACATTTTACCCCTCCCCTGGTGGCCTGGCACCTCAGGTTAACGAGGGATGCTCGTTAGCAAGGGTCTAATCCTGTACAGCACAGTCCAGGGTTAACGGCAGCCTGGCGGAGCACATCTGGTTGTTTGCAGTTTTAATGCAAGCTGAATTTTAAAGCAGAGAGCAGGAAATCTCGCAGATAAGGGTGGAGTCAATGCAGCAGCCACAACACTGATACCCCATGCCCCCTCTGTGTGTGAGAGAGAATTTTTAGGTGCAAACAGCCTTTTTTCCAACACCCAAAACTTTCACCCCGTTCCCTTGCTGGAGCCGTGTGAGTTCTGGCACTCCCTTGCAGCGCGGCTCGCCAAGTCTCCGCGACAGCTAACGCAGGGCAGCTGCGGCTCTGATTCACTGTTTGCTCCATCCAGGCTTATTCACCCCCGTAACGCCTAGGTGGGGCCGCACCTTGTGGCCCCCCTTTCTCTCTGTGTGCCTCGGCAGCCGTGCCGTGCTGTGCCGTGCCGTGCCGTCCGTCCTGGCTCCTGCTGAGGAACGCCGCCTGCTGAAGCGCCCGGTGCTTCGTTAAGCCCTGCTCCATCTGCAGCTTGCCCCAGGCTGCCGGGGTCCGCTGCAGCAGCGCCCAGCTCAGTAAACACGGCACATCCAGCTGACTCAGTAGCCTGCCACGGCTTTATAACCTCTGCGTTTCAAGCACAGGTTGGGAACATTTCCACCGACTGGAGCTGCCAAATGCCAGCTGGGGCCCGGTGCCGCGCGGTGCCCGCTGGTGCCCCTCACTGCGCTGGGAGCACGGTGCCGCGGGGCGCTGGGCAGGCGGCAGGGACCTTGGCTGGGGCTGCGGTACCGGGGCCGTGTTCGACCTTGGATTCGCTGGAAGGGACAAACAGCCTCCTGTGAAACATCTGGGAGGAACGGCAGAGGGACAGCCGACAGATGTTCCCCTGCATTGCAATGAGCTGGTGCCGCGCTGCAGCGCGTGGCCGCTGGAGGCACGGGGGTGGGGGCGCGCTCGCTGCGCACCCCAGCTCTGGCTGAGCACGTGCCCGCACGATGCCCGTGCCCTGCCTGCTGACACACGAGGCCTGTGGTTCGTAGGAAGGCTGAGGAGCTCGGCACACAGCTGTTTCGGTGGAGGATGGGAAGGGGGGAGCAGGAAAGCTGGACCAGGTTAAACTGGGTCAGAAGCTCTGCAGGTGTGCCAGTGTGAGGGCTTCTGAGAGCACCGACTGCTGGGCTGGCGGCCCCAGCTCACAGCAGCTCTGGGAAATCTCCGGGAGATATTGGGCAGATGGGTCTGTCCCCATGCCAGCCCTTCCCCCAAAATGTCCGAGCCTGGCTGTGGGCTCAGGTCCGTGTGCGGCCACGTCTCTGCTTTGGGGCTGCAGAAAACCACCGGTGGGCTTTTTCCTCCTAGCTGCGAGGGGTTTCACGAGGTTTTGCAAATCGCCTTGTGGGCTGCTTTCCCTGCTAGCAGGAGGCTCACGCCCTGCTCCAGTGGTGCCTGAGCCCTGCAGCACTGCTGGCCGCCAGGACCCCGACGTCCCCTGCGCCGCTGCCAGGGAGCGGTGGGAAAGCTCCGCGGGCTCAGACAGACAAAGGCTGCGTGACCGGCGCTGCCGGCCAGAGCCGGGCCTTTCATGTCTGTGAGCGGCCAGTGGGCAAGGACAAAAAGAAAGAGCAGCCCTGGGTCCCGTGTTGGTTTTGGTGATTATTTCGTTGAGTGGCTTCAAGGGACGTGAACATTTGTTTGAGTAAACAGGGCGCTGTCCCAAAACGAGCTTCTCTGCAGAAGCTGCTCATTCATAACGCCGAGGTGATCACGGTGGTTTGATGCCCCAAGTACAGGGGCACAAAGTGCCCCCCAGCTTTGAGCAGCACCAGGGAGGTGGCCCCGATGTGTCCCCAGCTGCTGTGGGGCCACGGTGCTGGAGCTGCAGGGGCTGGGGCTGAGCTCCTGGGCAAGGTCCTGGGTGCACGGCAGGCTCCCACCACGGCCGCTCCACTTTGCTGATTTATTTGTTTTACTGGCCTCCTTCCCCACATACTTCTGTTATTAAAGTAGCTCTTAGAGGGAAGAAGAGTGAGCTTTCTCCTGCTCCCGTCTGGAGAGGGGAGACAAAATCCCCCTGGGACGGGGAGGAAATTGCAAATACCTCCCAGTGCCTCCAGAGCCCAGCTGTGCCCCTTCAGCCGGGTGCTCTGGGCTCCCTGGGGGTGCCTCGCATGGGCAGCTCTGGCACTTGCACGTGCAGGGGATCCCAGCCCCTGTGCAAGGACCAGCTCCCAGGAGAGCAGAGGCACAGATGGGCGTCCAGCCGGAACCCTGTGAAGCTGAGCTCACATGGGGGCCCTTGCCCTGTGCCCCCCATCCCCAGCAGCAGCCCCCCGTCCTGCCTGCGGTGCCAAGGGGAGGAGGACGGGCTCTGCCGGTGGCTGCTGTGGCCCTGCTGGAGGGGTGTGTGGGGCGCATCAGGCAGGGGGCAGCTGGCCGGGGGGCAGTGGGGCATGGCCTGGGCTCTGCCAGGGCTTTGGTACACGTCAGCCCCTGTCCCGCCCCGTGCAGGGCTCAGGGCTCGGCTGTGCGCAGCGAGCATGGAGGCCCCGGAGCTGTGGGGCAGTGCAGTGATGCTGGGAGCCCAACAGCTCCGTGCTGCGAGGTTCCTCCGGCCCCACGGCTGTGCCATCCTCCACCCCGAGTGGGGCTGGTGGCAGAAGGCGGGGAGCCGTGGAGCTCCGCGAGGCGCTGGGGCTGGGGGTGGGGGGCTGCAGTGGCTGCACCGACGGCTGCATTGATGGATGCATCAATGGATGCACTGATGGATGCACTGATGGCTGCATTGATGGATGCACCGACGGCTGCATTGATGGATGCACTGACGGCTGCATTGATGGATGCACTGACGGCTGCACCAGCAGCCCGTGGCCGCTGGATGTCACCTGCAGCAGCGGCTGTGGCCGGCTCCATGTGCAGCAGGATGGGGTGCAACCCTCGGCTCTGCCCTGGGGGGCACCGGCCGCAGCCCCTGCGGGATGTTGGTGGGTTTGACAGGGCTCACACCTGGCAACCTCCTTGTGCTGCCTCCACGGCTCCGTGCCCACCGCCCCCGGCGGGGGACACCCGGGGGTCTCGGTGTGGCACCGCCACGGGTGCTGGCAGCCCAGGTAAGCCACTCCAAGGCGATCACGGCCGGGATCCCAGCACTTGCTGCCAGCAGGGTGTGTGCTGGTTGCTCACCAGGAAAGTTGCAGCGGTATTTAAACACGCTGCTGTGGGCCCTGCCAGCCCCAGCCCCTGCATCCCGCAGCGCACAGCACAGCTCCTGCCAGGCCACACATGTCCCGGCCACGTGGATGGCGAGGAGCAGGGGCAGTCGGGCTGCTCCAGCAGAGAGCTCCTTTGTGCCGCCAGGGCAGGGATGCTGAGGGAGCAGAAGGACTCTGTGCACAAGGAGCTGCTCATCAGGGCCCGCCTGCATGCAGCCCTGGCACACGGGGGCCTGGGGGCCCCTCTGCTGCACCCCCCTCCAGAGGGTACGGGCACAGTGAGCCAGGCTGGGCTAGCGGGGGGGGCTCCAAAATCTGGAGCCCAGACCCCAGCGCTGCAGCCCTGCCCCATGCCCACCCCAGGACGTGGTGCTCAGAGGGCTGCAAACAGCCGAGCCACAGACGGGGCGAGAAAGGGCTGGAGCCCGGGGCTGGAGCCCGGGTGTGCACAGCGTCTCCTGGGCTGCACAGCATCGCCAGGGCTCGCCGTGCCTCCTGCAGCTGGATGAGCTGGGACAAGGCTGGGTCTTGCCTCTGGGGCAGGAGGGTGCTGGGGCCTTGAGGGTGGATGCAAATGTTCCAGTGATTCTCCTTAAAAAAAAAAAAAAAAAATAGCCCAAGAAAACAGGGTTCCTGGCCCAGGCCCCTGCTCGGTCCCTGTGCGGGTGTCCCAGCTCCCTGGGTGCTCTTTTCAGCGTGCAAACCACCTGGAGGAATTCCCCGGCGTGGCCGATGGCCATGGGGCAGCACGCAGGCAGGGCTGGCACGCACCGCGCCTGCTGCCAGGGGGCTGCCGCCCGCCCCGCCGAGGCACCGCTGCGCCCCCAGAACTCCTGCGTGGGACCCAGGCCCTGCAGGTGCTCCCCTGGGTCTGCTGCTGCTCCCCCCGGAATGTGCAGGGAGTCGCAATACCGTTGTGCAGGGAAGAAAAAAAAAGGAAAAAATAAAAATAAAAATCAGGCAAAAGACAAGAATTGTTCAGTTCCTACCAGTCCACAAAGCCTGCTCTGCTGTGCCGCTCCCAGGCTGCTGCCTGCTTCCAGCTGCTCCTGACACCTCCACATTCGCCTTCCCGAGGTTTGGCTCTGTGTGCTGCTCCCAGATCATTGTTTCCTCTCTGCTCCTGTTGACACGTTCCCGTTCGATTTGCCATTCTGGATCCCTGATCCCGTTCCGGCAGCACTCTGAGCAGGGGATTGCGGCACCGCGGGCGCTGCGCTGGGAGGGCTCGGGAAGCCTTCCCGGGAGTTCGCTTTGAGGTGCTTCAGGAGTGCTGTTTTCATGAGAGGTTGGTAAGAACTACAAAATTACTACATCTGTAATGACATGACTGCAAGTACAATGTACTTCCATTTGGCATTTTTTTCCCCTAGAGAGCAAATTATTCATTATTAAGTTTCATTTTCACATCCACATTGTTCTGCTGTTGTGGGATACATCCTTTTAATATTTGAGATTAGTAATTGAAAGGGCTGTATGCAAAATTGTTTTCAGTGTAGCTTCTGCACGGAGGCACTTTTGTAAAGCACCCAGAATCAGAGGCTGGGTGATGAGCGCAGCTCACGGCCCCGCTGCTGCTGAAGGGCCGGATCCCCTGGGGAGCTGAGTGTCCCCCCTGCCCGGCAGCAGTGGAAGAGGAGGGTGCAGAGTCACACCTGATTTTGCACTTTGCTTTCTAAGAAGTTGTTTCCCCAGAGCACTCAGCTCACACAGGAGCAGGGCTGTCCCCAGGCCTGCCGCCCAGCAGCCTCGTCCGTCCGAGCCCCCAGCACCGTGCCACGGAGCCGGGAGGTGCTGGGGCACCGCGTGCACGGCACCGCGCTAATGCTCACTGAATGCCTGTCGGGAAGGGAGCTGCTGCAGCCCCACACCTGCAGCCCCTCTGCCCATCACTCTTCCCTCCCGTGTCCCTCTGCTGCCCACAAGGCACCCTCTGGTCGGTGCAGGGCAGGGGAGCTGCCGGTAGCGCATACCCCCCTATCCACCCATCGCCAGCCGTGCGGCACAGGAGACGTGCTGGTCCCATGTTGCCACCTGGGGGAAACCTTCCTGGGGGCTGCAGCTTCGTTCTGTAACTCCTAAACCTCGCCTGAAGCAGTGAAAATTGCGGGCAGTTGTGCAGGGCCCAGGCAGACCTCAGCTGCGCTGCTCATTTCCTCTGTGCAGGAGCACGATTCAGCCCGACGCGCCCCAGCGTGGGTCTGACGGGGATGGCCCCTGCTGTGCCCTGGTGCTCCTGGAGGTCACCCACACCCGTGGGTGCAGTGGCAGCAGCACCCAGGGAGAGGACCTGCTGCGGGTGCCAGGCAGATGCTGCCAAGGCTGTCCCAGCCTCCGAGTGTGCTCCTGGGGCTGCCCGGGGCTGGCAGAGACCCCTCCTGCAGCCAGACGAGCTGCACCCCGCCTGTGCTGGCCCTGCTGCGGGCACTGAGCTCCCCAGGGGCCCAGCAGTGCCTTGCACACAGCCCCCCTCGCTGTCAGCCCCCTCCCTGGAGCAGAGAATTGCATGTCCCGACAGTGGATGCAAACCCCACTGCTTCTCCTTGGCTTTTACGAGTGACTGGGTTGCCGAAGCCACTTCTGCCCCTCTCAGCATCAGCTCCCTTATTGCCCTCTCCTGCAGCAGGCAGCAAACCACCCCCTTCCCCTGCAGATCCAGCCTGTTCCCATCAAGCCCGCACTCTGCAGGCGTGCACCTGCGTAGGCATCTGTTTGGGAATTAGCCCCCTAAAAGCAATTCAACATAAATAAGCAGGAACAAAGCTGTGCTTCTGAAAGGTTTCCAGTACGACCAAGGAAAATGCTGATTAAACGCAGCTGGGGATTTTCTGCGGCGTGGCGTGAGCCCGAGGTTTTGGTGAGCTGGCAGCCCCGGTGCAGGACCCCCGCCCCTGCCAAGCAGCCGAGCCCCTTGCAAGGGCTCTTTACAGAGAAACCCACAAAAAATAGGTTTTCCAGTGTTATGTAGATCCCTGCTCTTGGTGCAAAGGAGCAGTGCAGGAGCCTGCACATCAGCTGCATTCAACCTTGGGGAGCGTGCGCGAGACAGAAAACGGAGCTGGGCTGGCCCCGCGCTGCCAGGGAGCGCACTAAGCACGCGGCAAGATGCAGGAGGAGCCAGAGCCAAGTGCTGCAGCGGAAAGTGCCAGGGATTTGGGAAAACATGTTTTTTCCATCACCTCCTACTCAGCTGTTTTAGGAGGAGAGCGCGGAGCTGCAGCTCGCTGCTTCCTCCCGCTAATGACAGCGAGCAGGAGAGGAGGGCTGCCCTCCGTCAGCACGGGGAGGGGGTGAGGGGAAACATTCCGCTTCCCTTGTTATCTAGAGAGCAGTGGCTGCAGAGATGTCAGTTCCTGCAAAGTTCAGAAAAAAATAATGAAATAATTGGCCTTGTGCTCTTGGAACACCTCCCTGCTCAGCCTTGTTTGTGATTTCTTACAGGCAGCCAGCACTGTCATCGTTCACAGCCCTCCTCCCCGGCTGAAAGCGTCGGGGCATCCTTTTTGTCTCCGAGTTTTCCAGAGGAATGAAAATTGAATAAAAGATCAAAGTTCAGTGAACAAGAGAGCAGAATATTTCTGGAAAGCCCGCAAGCAGTGATTGCTTCCAGCCCGGCGCGCATCGCGGTGCTGGTGCAGCTGTGCGGCGCGGGCAGCGGGAGGGGAGATGTCAGCCTGCCCCCTGCGGGACCCGGGGCCCTACCCTGACCGGCACGGCGCTCAGCGGGGAAGGTCTGCGTCATGTAACGGAGGAATCATCGCTGCCCCTGGGTGATCTTTTAGAAAACAAGATGCGATGAGCGAGCTGGGAATCACAGTGCAGCAGACGGAAAGTTTTCCACCAGGCATGAGCGCCCGGCCCCGGGTCCCCTTGCCCCCAGAGATGGCTCTGGTGGCTGTGCTGGCTGAGGATGCCTGTAAGGGGCTGCGGGGGTGGCTCCTGCACCCAAATGGCCCGGTGGCACCCAGGGATGTGTCCCCAGCACCAGGGCTGCACCTGGGTCTTGCCTCAGCAGCTGCAGAGCCAGGGTGCCCGTGTGCCCGCGTGCCCTAGGCAGCCGCGATTTGGTTTAAAATAGCTCTCTCAGAGACACTTCTCCAGGCCTGAGCTGCTTCCCCAGAGACCACCGAGCCTGAAATTGCTGTGAGAACCGGGCAAAATCCAGCTCCTTAAAAGCACAGCTACTTCCCAGCAGATGCTGGGGAGCCGAGGGTGTCGCGGGGGTGGCTGTGGCATGCTCAGGACCCCTCGCCGGTGCGGGCAGGGACCCACGCTGGGAGCGCCGCAGCCAGGAAGGGGCACGGGGGTGAAACCAGGGCTGTGCGAGCTCCAGCACGTGGGTGGCTGCTTCACAACCAGCGTTCCCCGGCCATCCCCGAGGCGTTGATTTGGAAATTCCCTTGCCCTGTAGCAGCAGCACAGCAGTAGCTGCTCTCTCCTCCCGTGTCCCAAGCGCATCTCCCCTGCGGTCCGCAGCTCGGTTGGCAGGCAGCACATTTTTTGCAGCGAGCACGCTGGGTCAGGGCTGCTTCTCAGCATGTTAGACAATAATTTATTTTACATGGGAGATAGTGGGCCGTTCGTTTTTGTCTCTTTACAAGAGAGCTCATCCTATTTATAACAAGGATAGGAAATGCATAAGATGTTCTACGGATCTATTTCTTTGGAGAATGAGACAAGAAAGCGTTCCCTGTGCTTTCCTTATTACAAACTGTTGTAGAGCGGGGGATAACATTTTATGGGGCAGAGGAACATCTTTGCAATAGATCACAATTATGAGAGCCCAGCGCCATCTTGTTGTCCCTCCGGTGACTTAGCATTTCGGGGATATACTTCTTCCTTGCCTCACGTGTCATTTTGACTTAATTTACTAGTCAGGAGCATTCCTGCCACCCTCTGCCCTGCAGGGTAAACACGGCTGATCTCGCAGGCTGCACGCGGGACCGCTGCCCACCGCCAGCTCCGTGTGTGATTTCCCACGGCCGGCTCTGCCTGCCTTCGGGCTGCAGGAGCAGCGGATAAACCTCGCGTGGCACGGCTCCTGGATGGAGCAAAAGCACTGCGAGCTGACGGGGGGGCATTGAGCAGCTCTTGTAAGGGCCACGCTCGGGCTGCCGAGGCTGCTGCTCCTGTTGCAGCGGTGCAGCCCAGCCGGGGACGCCACGGTGCCCCGTGCCCACCCACAGCACCCCGTGCCCACCCGTGGCGCCCCGTGCCCACCCACGGCACGGCTGCAGCCCGGAGGCAGCCGGTGGCGGAGCCACGGCACACGCTCCTCTGCAGCTACGGTGGGGGACCGGCTCCTCCTCTTCCCGCGTCCCCATTTATTTTTGGCTCCCAAGTTGTCATAAATGATTTGAGCTCAACAGTTTTTAAATTTTGAGCTCCAAACAGCTATTTAAAGCTTTGACAGGATGCAAGAGTGTATTAAAAGCTTATTTTTAGGCCCATTCTTAGCGTGAGAGGCTCGCTCAGAGGCAGCTCAGCCCCCCTGCTTCCTGCTGGCTGCGCGAGACGGACCCGGGGATGCGACCCGGAGCCACAGGGGCTGGGGCCCACCCGGCTCACAGCCCTGCGACCCCACCTCACCTTCACCTCCCCTCCGTGCCCCCACACCCTGCAGCCCCACACCGCGGGGGAAGGGCCGGGCACTGCCCGCAGGAGCCCCCGACAGGAGAGCTGCATGCAGGGAGCTGCGCAGGTGGGGAGCGAGCTGCACGTGCCAGCGGTGCTGCTGCACAAGATGCAGGCGACGTCTGGGAAACCACCTTGGTTCTGCTCTGGCAACACACTGAAATGCTTTTTTTGGGGGGGAAAACCCAAAGTTTGAGCACGGCCGAGGTGGGCACCCTGCGGCCCCGCACTGTGACCTGCCGCCCCGCGGCTCCCCGGCTGTCCGCACCGCAGCGCCCACGGCTCGGGGGGTGGCTGCTGCAAAGCAAAGTGGATTTATTTCAAAGAGGTTTGGGATCTGCCAGTTTTCAAAGTTCTTGTGATTAATACAGAAATTAATTAGCATGTTGCAGATTTAAAAAATTCTGTTAATTAGAGGGTGATGTTGCTAAGTATCCCAACGCTTCGGAATGGGAGCTTTCTGAGCACACTTCTGCTCTCCACATATTTTTCAATTAAAACCTCTTCTGCATATATTTACCTCCCGATGTCCAGGAGTTCTGTTGGCCTCAAATATTTAATTCCCTGCAGTGGGCGACTATAGTTCTGATCTGGGATATTTTTCGGCCCGCGCTTAATTAGTCATAATTCAGAGGTTTTCATAAGTCACATACTGCACATGCTTAAGTGATAATGAGGTATTTCCATGCTGAATCACCAACTAATGATTTACAACGATGATTTTGTTATTAAATCTGCAACCCCTGGCTCCAGAGAGCAGCGTTTGGGAGTAGCCTGTTTGCTAATACATGGAGACAGCGGAATGCAAGCAGAAAATATTATGAACTCGTCATTAGAGCACTGACATATTGATGTGGCACCTGCACCTGCCTGCAGGGTTTTCCAAAAAACTCTTAGGAATGAGGCTGACAGATTGGTTATTTTCAAATTCAGGCTGCTTGTTCAATGCACCGGAGCCAAGCTCAGAAGCAGCCTCTGTAAGGAGCCAGCGCCGGAGAAGCACGGCGCAACCGGGAGGGCCACGACGGGCACACGGCTCCTGCCCGCCCCAGCCCCGCGGTGCCCCCGTCCCACTGCCCCCACTGGGGCCCTTCTGGGGGCCGGCTCCTGCCCTGCGATGCCACCGGTCCCCTCACGCATTTTTGGCAGCTGCTGTTCCCTTTGTGGTGGGAGGCAGCGACCTGCTCCCCGGACAGGGCGAGCAGGCAGAACGGCTCGTAGGCTTCGGCAAAGCTGATGCCTCGGGGAAAGGAGCTGAGCGCTCCCCACTGCGGCTCTCCCTGAAAAGGTGAGCGAGATGGGATTTCTAAAAAATTCAGTAGGCTGTATCCACGTGTAGCAGCATCGCAGTTTCTGTTTGTGGAAACATCTCCACGGGGAATCGGGGAAGTGATGCATTTAGAGGGTTTCGAGCAAGAAATGGCAAAAATGCTTCCCCATGGGCAAACGCAAAACATGCTGTTAGTGGTTGTGTTTATTCATGAGCACAACTGGCCACAGAACAATTGCGCTTTGCAAGCACCCTGGGAGCAGAGCACAGGGCTTTTCCGCCTGTTTGCCTCCACTTTGCTTGTGCTGAACCTCTCCTCTACCTGGGAGGAAGCACGACCCTTCCCACAAAGCTGGGGGAGATGAAAAGATTTCCTCGGCGTGCTGGGGATGTGCGAGCTGGAGCCAGCTGTAGCAGGAACCCACGCGTGGTCAGGGCCAGGTAACAAGGAGCACACGGCCCCAGCAGCATCCAGGCAGTTCCTCACGCTGTGCAGGGTATTTCTGTACGGCCCCTTTACCTGCTGTACCTCGTCCTGAAAGCTTGGCCCCTTTGGGGTGTTTTGAGCTGATTCCCCAGGTGAAGTCTGCTGACAGGCGGAGTTGGGCTGATTCCCCGTGCTGCCTGTGCCCACCTCCACAGAGCCACGGGCCCAGCACCAGCAGAGCCGCAGGCAGAGGGGTGCCCAGAAACGTGCTGAGGATGCCAGAGGGACGGGGCAGAGCAGGGCCCCCGGCTCCAGCACTCACACCACGCGGGGCCAGCTGGGCAGGCCCCACACATGCTGCTGCCCAGCACTAACGACCCAGAGCCTTCATATATCAGAGGGCACTGGGGTGTTGACCAGTCTGGGGGGCTGCACCATGTTCCTAGAGCTTGAGGAGTCTCCTCTGCAGGCAGCCAAGTACCCCCTGCTTTTTGGGGGGCAGAGGTAAGGTGCTGCGCAGCCCCCCGTGTACGGCAGGGCTGTGAGCTGTGCCTCCCATGAGGGCATGCTGCCTGTAGCATCCAAGCAGTCTGTGATTTGGCTTGGGCTCTGCAAGTTATCCTCCTGATCAGAGCTGTTTTTTGGGGGCCTCCAGTGCTTGGCTGCTTGGGCCCCTCCGCTTCCCACCGCCCCCGAGCCAGCGCTGCACGTCCATGCCTGCCAGGTGAGCCCATGGGTGCTGTTGGTGAAACGCGCAGCTTGGAGGGTGCGAAGAGTTGCCGGTTATTTCCTCTGGGGCATTTTCCTATGGGTTTGTTCCCTGCTCTGGGTACAGGCTGCTCTGTTACTGCCACGTGCCCCTCTGCGCCTGTCCTGCAGGCGAGAGGCTGAGACCTGCTGGGCTGGTGCCAAAGCGCCGGCAGCTCTCCTTTGCCGCTCTGCAGTGAAATGCTCAGCCTTAGCGAGAAGGTGTTGGGAGGAGAAGGAGCTGGTTCTCACTCCTCAGCTCTCACTTGCTTTCCTTGCAGAGCAGTGCTGGATTGAGGCAGGCTTGGAAAGTGGGTCAGGTGCTCATCTCCAGTGCGACCGGCACCGGTGCGCTGCCCTGCTGCCGCACGAAGCAGCCAGCGTAGTGCTGTGCTTCTGGTGCCCTCCCCTCCAAAGTGCCCCGGTGCTCACGCGTGTTCCTGCATGGTGTGACCCAGTCCAGGTGCTCGGCGAGCTGTCCCCAAACCAGGTTGTCGTGGAGGCCAGCCCCAGCTGCGGGTGCGCTGAGCGCAGCCTGTTGCGGATGTGCCCCCCGGACGCAGCCTGGCACTGCAGCATGGATGCAGTGAGCAAGGAAGGGTGAATGGTGCACACAAAAATAGGTGTCAGCGACTAGCAAAACTTTAACGGTGTTAAAATACATCCTGCTGCTCGCATTGCCAGCACACCCCCTCCGAAATCCCCATGGCCGGGATGGTGGCATCACTCCCTGCTGTGTGGGGCTGGCACTGTGTGTGCCTGGGGTGTGCTGGGGGGCCCAGCAGGGTCTGGGAAGGGGCAGGATGGGGCTGGGGCTGCAGGACCTGGGGCAGGACTGGGCTCTGCCTGCAGGGGTTGTTGGCAGTTCCCCCTCTGCTGGGAAGGGCAGCAGCTTTCCCCATGGTCAGCAACTGACCGAGGATGTGCTGGGTGGGTGCAGCCCTTCCTGGGGGCTCTCGTGGGCACGGCCTGGGACAGGGCTGCTCCGTGACAGCTCCTCCGGGGAGCTCTGCCCCAGCCCCCATCTGTGTGTGCATGCCGGTGCCTCCGTTAATTATAACTGCTTAGCCTTTAAGCTGCCGATGGGAGTCAGCTGTACAGCAAAACAAGACAACCTCCCACCATGCAAACAGCCTTGTGCCTCTGCAGAGGGAGCGTGGGCTTCTCTGCGTGTGAGCAGCGCGTGTGGCGGTGCGTGGTGGGGAGGCTCCGGCCCGAGTCCGGCAGCCGCTTCCCAGCCACGTGTGAGCAGGAGCAGCAAACAGGGCAGGAGTGAGGTGCCACCAAAGGCAGATCACAGCTTGAATTCTGAAGAATAAATACCTGGAGGAGGCTGGCTGTGGGCACTGGGGGCGTGCGGGTGCTGCTGGGCACCGCTGGCGGTGCTGGGTCAGCGTGGGCCCCCCCCCGGCTCCGCCGGCTCTGCGGAGGGAGCCAGTGCCCACAGCAACTGTCAGCTGGTGCATGATGCTTGCTCATGAGATGCAGGCAGGAGCTGCAATGTACCAGCCAAAATGTTCCCCAAATAGAGAAGCTATTAATAGCTGGGCGAGGAGTTTGGGGAGAGAGAGGCAAGCCGGCTCTCCGTGGCCAGATCCTGTGCTGGCAGCTCCCTGCTCTGAGCGGAGGCATCCCCCCAGCTGTGCCTCCGAGGCCACCGGTGCCCGGAGGGTGCCTGGCTCCCCGGTCCCAGTGCTGGATCCCGGTGCGCTGAGCAGCTCTGTGCCTGCTACAGTCAGCAGAGCCCTGTGCTGCCTCCCCTGGCTTCATGCTCACTTTCTTCTGCCTTGGGACCACTTTTTGCTGCTGCTGAGACCCAAAGGCTGTCTCAGGGGCTGGCTGTCAGGAGCTGCTCCCTGTGCATCACCTCCTGTCACTGCAGGGAGCACCCTGGGGACACCAGGTTGTGGCCATGGCACGGGGCAGCCTGCGGGTGTTGGGGCTGGCTGCATGGTGGGCAGAGGATGCCCATGTTTAGCAGGCTGGAGAGGGGAGGGTGGGTGGAAGCTGGGGAATTTGTGAGCCCACCATAAGCTGAGTTTCCAAATGTGGTTCCTTAAGCAGTGCCCAGGAAGAGCGGGGCTGCTGCTGCCAAATGCTCCGAGCCTAACACCTGAACGGGGGCACTCGTGCAATACCCGATATGTCCAAGGGATGTCCCGCCACAGAGATGTCCCTCAGGAGGGGAAGCAGTGTTGCGATGTTGACCTGTTCCTAGCCAGCCACCTTAAAGACGCTGCATGAGCTTTGTCCTAGCTGCCTCTGTCACCTCCCAAATGCCTGTTAACAAAGGTTGTTCCTCCCTGCTGAGGTGCCTGGTCAGATCTGGGGGTGCTGTGGCAACCACACAAATACCGTTCTGCCTCTTGTGTGTGTAATGCGCCAGCTATGCTTTCTCCCTCTCCTTCTAAGACCCAGCTTTTTGTGAAATAATGCTGCTGAGCTTCAAAGCAGGAGCGGTGGCCGCCGACCCCTCCGCAGGTACCTGGGGGCTGTGACCAGCCGTCCCCTGCCCGCGGCACAGCGCAGCGCTCTGTGCTGGCTGCAGGGCACGGGGACACCCAGCTCAGGCGCCTGGGAGGAAGAGGTGCTTGGCGTGCTGCAGACAGAGGGCTTTATTGCAGCTGACTGCAGGCTGAGGCAGCAGCTCAGTGTCACTCTGAGCTGCTGCAAATGACCACGACGTCTGTGTTTCCTGGCAGGTAGCTGCGGTAGCTGCTCCCACCAGGTAGCCGGTGGTACAACCCCGAGGGGGCAGCGGGGGCTTCCAGGGGCTGCGTTCCCCTCCTGGGGGACGCCGACCGCCTCGCCACAGCCGTTGTTGCCCTTGGCACCGAGGGCTGGGCTGTCGGCTGGGTTGCGCTGGCACTCTGTGTGCCGCTACAGCAGGGCGTGCGGCAAACATACCAGGAATGCATAATGAGATTAGATTTGACAACC
This sequence comes from Oxyura jamaicensis, assembly GCF_011077185.1. Classification (NCBI taxonomy): domain Eukaryota; kingdom Metazoa; phylum Chordata; class Aves; order Anseriformes; family Anatidae; genus Oxyura; species Oxyura jamaicensis. The sequence continues at coordinate 21,408,479 of NC_048902.1, read as the reverse complement.
CATCTTCCTGGGAACATCTATGTAATCTGTAATAAAATGAGATCAGCCAGCTGGAATTGCCACTCAGCTCCCGCTAGATCAGGACGCGTTTCCCACGCCGGCCGAGCCTCCCCAGCTCCCCGTGCCGCGCTCCGTGGCTGCCGGCGCCCTGCGTGCCCGTGCAGGGCCCCCTCCGAGACCAGGAGCGGTGGGCTGCTCACGTTCCCTGCTCCATGCAGGCAGCAGAGCTCCTCGGCTGTGAGCTCAGTGCGCTGCGATGTGCCACGAGTGTGTCTGGGGCTACAGGCTGCCTTTATCCTGGTCCATTTGTACCTGCGAAAGCAGGTTGTTGGTGCCCAAAGGCGCGGGGTCGTGCTGGCACCGCGCAAATGTCTTGCTACCCCTGCTGCAAAGACGAGACCTGGAGGTGTTGCGGGGCGGCCCTGCCCGCTGGAGAGCTTTCAGCGCGGTGGGGAGGGAGGTGCAGAGATGGGGCCGCCTGCAGGGTGCCAGCTTTGGGCCAGCTTTTGGCCAGGGCTGCGCTCCCCAGCCACCAGCATCCATCGGGGCTCAACCTGGCGCTGAGGCCTGGGCTTCGTCCCAGCTGATTTGTTCATATTCTGGCTGTAGTCAGTGGGTTTTTATTTTTATTTTTTGAAGATGGGACCGTCTCAGCTGGATAGAAAGCCAACACAGGCTGTAAGGATGTTTTTGTTAGGACAAGTGCCCGGGGATGACCTGGACGCATTCCGTGTTTTTTGCTCTAGATCCTGTTTCCTTGAAGAGCGCTTTCCTATTTTTGTGTTCTGTGGGGTTTTTAGCCAGGTTTCCTAGGGAAAGGAGGCATGCGTAATGGCAGTCCATCTGCCTGTCTCCCTGCGGGGGACAGAAGGCGCTGCAGGGTGCTGTGGGAAGCAGGGCTGGGCACGGGATCGCCGGAGCAGCCGCCAGCCCCTGCAGCCCGAGGAGGGACCCGCGCTGTCCCCGGGGGCCGCGGATGCCACCGTGCCAGAGGCAGAGCTGCCTGCAGCTTGGCAGCACAGCCGTCCATGAAGGGTTAACACATTTCTTTAAGGATATTCCATTTTCTAACTATTCATCCCCCCCCCCTCCCCCCCTCTCCCCCCCCCTGCTGTGTTCAATGAGAAATGCAATGCTTTCTGGAAATCTGCAGTGCTTTGTATTTTGCTGTATCTTTTAAAAACTTTATCAGAAGCCTAAAGGGTACAATTAAATTCCTGCCTGAGCTGCGGCTCCTGCGGCACGGGAAGGTACTGGGTTTACTTCAGATGCTGGTTTATGTCCTACTTGTTGGTGCTAATTTTGTCAGCAGAAACGGCGCCTCCTTGAAGTCCTCAAGGACATGCACGGACCCAGTGATGAGCCAGGTAAAACAAACTGAGCACCGCAGGGAGAGCAGCGGGCAGCACCGCGCCTGTGAGCGCAGGCGGCCCGGGGACACCGCCTTGGAGCTGTGCTGGTGCCTCCTGGTGCTGGCGTTCCTGCTGCCAGGGCTGTGCTGGCCGGCAGCCGCGCTGCGAGCTGGGCTGAGCGGCCGGACCCTGCTGGGGTGCCCCGAGCCCACCAGGCAGAAAAGCCCTGGCACAGCACTGAGGGTACTGCGAGTCCCCATGGCAACTGGGTATGGCGACGACATCGGTGTGTCGAACGGGGAATTAAAACTATAGAGGTGTAGACACAGAATGGTGTCAGTGAATATTTCAGCTTGATGTTGCTGGTCTTGGCGCTTCCGTCACATCCTTGTCACCTGCTGCGAATCCCTGAGCAGGAATTTTGAGCTGGCCTCCCCGCAGGGTCCTGCAGCAGGGCCACCCCGCAGCCCTCCTGTCCCAGGGCAGACAGAAGTGCCCCAAAACTCCCCATTTCTTAGTGTTGGTGCTCCCGTGGCAGTGGAATGGGTCAGCCCTGGTTGTCTCCTCCATGCTGGATGTGGTGCTGGGGGCACAGACAGCTTCAGGTCCCCCCGTGGTGCCACCTGGGCTGGGGACACAGCAGGGCCAGCGGTGTCCCAGCACCCCGAACGGACACGTGCATCGTTTCCACAGCCCCTGCTCTTCCAGCCTCTGTGAGATCTTCGCTCTAGGACTAATTAATTTTTAATAATATGCAGCATGCTTGTTTTCAAAAAAAAAAAAAAAAGTAAATTAATTTGTAAACCATTTGCGCTATTTTATCTGTCACTTAAGCTTCTGGGATTTGCAATTTTAATGCATTACATCAGTTAATCAAAATTCTCTTCCAGCAACAGTTTTAATTAAACCCACTTTCACTCTTTTTTTGCTAATTCAATGCTGTAGCTGAAGGCTGCTAATTAGATCATGATTTTTTTTTGTTTTGTTTTACATTCACCACTTATATTACAAAGCTGCAAAAGGGGAAGGAAGGAGGAGTGCGGGCGGCGGGGGCCAGGGCAGCGCCTCCCGTGGGGCTCAGGGCCGGTTCCTCACCAGGGCTTTTCCCCAGGGCTGAGCCCTGGGCTCATGCCCCGGGGGCCTGGCCCCATGTACGTGAAGACGAGCGGTGCTGCAGAGCATCCCCAGCCTGGGAAGAATGCCAGGGGCTGCAGGGCTGTGGCTGAAGAAAACCTGGGAAAATGGAATCGAAACAAACCCCAAAAGAGCCTCACTTTCTTACAGGTCTAAATGTAAAACCCCTGGTAGTAAGGGCTGGGCAGTGGTGCCTGAGTGGCGTTCTCTGTTCAACGTTCACATCGATGACTTCTTGTCCTCGGTACTCCTTGTTCCTGCTCTCGATGCTTGGGACCCAAGTGAGCGCCCCGCGGTTTGCTGGACGCAGCCGGGTGTGCGCAGCGATGCTGCGGCCGTGCAGGTGAGCGTGCAGCGGGGGGCACGGGCGGCCTCGCACCCGGTCTGGTCTCCGCAGGGATTTGCGTTACGGATTTTTCTTCTAGGGCTGCAGCTGCCTCCAAACAGCAGGGGGTGCCAGGGCCCGTCCCGGCAGCACCGGTGCCCTGGCGGGGCTGAGCCATGCCGGGGGCTGCAGCCCGCTGGGCTCCTGGTCCGCCCGGAGCCACCTGCACCAGGCTCGTCCCTTCTTTCCTCCCTGCCCGCCTCCCCCAGCGCCGGCAGTGCCAGCTCCCCCTCGCCCACGGGCCCATCTCGGCGAGGCCCTGGGAAATGTTACTGCTCTGAATCACGCCTGACTGCGAGCCAAGCCCCGCGACGCTCCTCGGGGGGAGCGCGGCTGGGTTGGATCCATTCTGGGGCCGTGCAGGTGGGAGTAGGGGGCTGCAGACCCCCGCTGGGGGGCTTCTGGGTGCGCTGTGTGCCCGGGGGACATCAGTCCCCTTGGTCATGCTGGTTTTGCCCAGCTCCAGCTCTGCTGCGGATGCAGCCCATGCTGCGAGCGCTGCACCTGTGGCTCCTAAAGAAATGCCCATCAGTGTGGGCCAGCAGCAAAACGAGGCATTTTGCTGAGCGTTGGAGCTTGGCTTGCTCCCGTGGAGGGCAGAGGGCCCCAGGTGCTGGCAGTGATGGTCAGTGCTGGCCCCATCCCTTGCCAGGTCCTGGGTTGCCCACACCGAGCAGGGGTACAGGCTCTCACCCCGTGATTTTCCGGTTGTTTCCTGGCTGTGAGCAACCCCCATGGCTTTGGGAGTAACCCCCTGTCGTGGAGTAACGCTGTGCTGGTGCAGGCGTTGCACGTTAACTTCTGAAGCAGCAGCTTTGTAAAATTATGTGCTGTAATTGCAAAACCTCGTGGAGTACTGACATCATAACGTTCTTATTACAGACACAGCTCCTTCTCGTTCGGCTGAATTTCTAAATCCATCCCCTAAACAAACAGCTCTGCAGCAATTGACACCTGATCTGTTATTCAGATTCAACAGCAATATCTGCTCTGACAACTTGCTAACAAGCTTCTACGACAACAGTCAACATTGAGATAAATGGCTTTGACAGGCCCTCGCTAAATTAGCAAATGTAAATGCGATCCAAAACGCTGTCCTGAATCCATGGTAGTCTTTTTGTGGCAGAGACAAGCTAAATATATTGTTGCCTTTGCAAGCTGTACGGCGTGATCGCACCGTTTTGGTGCTGCACAGCCAGCCACGTACCTGACCCCAGCACACGATCCCAGTTGCTTGTGTCCCTGTCTGCTCTTCTTGTTCCATGGGGGGGGCTGCTGGCATGGCCCCTGGGTGGCCGTGCAGCCCTGGCAGCCCCCAGCCCTGCCACGCTCCCAGCTCTGAAGCAGCTGGGCTGGAGGCCGAGCAGACCCCCATGGGTGATGGAGCCCCCTCCCTGCCCCACGCGGTCCCTGGGTCTCTCCGGCCACTTCTAGGACCGCAAAGAAAGTTGTGGCCTGGGAGGAGCGGGGACAACAGCCTGGGTGCCGGTGCCTGCGGTGTGCAGCAGGGAGCAGGGGCTGGCAGAGGGGTCCCCCGGTGGACCTGTCCTCTCCACGCAGGGACACGCGCACCCGCTGCTGGCCCGCAGGTTCAGGGCGTGTGGGGACCCAGAGGTCCCTGCCCCCCGGCTTGCTGGTGACACACCGATGGGCAGCGGGGCCCTGTCCCAGAGCCAGTTTCTCTCTAGATATTTGCTTTGCTCAAGTCTTGGCCATTTTTTTAACGCATTTCAATTAGCCAATGTGCAGAAATGCAGAGGTCATATTTACACCTCCCCCGGTTCTGTTCCCGTCCCGTTGTTCCTGCTAATTGTGCGTACACACAGAGATCAGTCCAACGGGTAGCGTTTGGCAGCGAGAAGATTTTTAACTTAGAAAAATGAAAAAAATAAAATGATGACAAGCTTATTTATTTGTGCAGCCAATACTGCCAATTGCTGTATTTTAGAGGCATTTTTGCCATTTACTGAAGTCAATTGGAACAGAGAGACAAAATCCAACGTTTGTGACATCTCAGACAGCTTGGAAGGGCTCTTTCGTATGCAGCAGAACTCAGCAGGCTTGACATTTGAAACTCACTTATTTCACTGCCAGGCAAAACCTTATGCCTTTATACTGTATTTTTCCTGCTGTTTCTCAGTGCAGGAATTCCTACTTTTTCTGGTTTCATACCATTATGAACAGACCAGCTTAAAAAAAAATCTATGCTGTAATAACAAAATTGGCTTTGAAATAGCGGAAATCTGGATTGTCCGTGTGGTTCCAGGCACAGAGGGAGCTCTTGGATACCCACACGGCAGCTTTGTTCCTCGCCTATAGCCATAAGCAATGGGAGCGTGTGCAGTCGTTATAGCACTGTTCTGAACACCTAAAACACACGAAATGTGAAAATTTCAAAGATTGTTTGATGTTTAGCTTTTTCAGAATTAATTCATGATCTCTGAAGTGCTGCAATATGCATCCGTGTACCACATTTCCCCCGGAGCGAGGAGAAGCTGCACTTCAGATGCTCCCGGGCTGCTGCTGTCCAACACCCCTCGCCAGCCCTCGGTCCCTTCCCCTCCAGCCCTTCGGTCCCTGTTGTGCTGGGAAGTTTGAAATCCTCCATGTACTGGGGCTGGGCTTTATTTTCTCTTCCCTTGCACCTGAAGCTGAGCAGCCTAGGGGACAAGGATTGGCGAACCCCCCAGCTGGGCTCTGCTCCCTCCCAGCACCCAGTCTTGTCCTTGTCCCGGGGCCAGGAGCGCTGTGCCAGGGGGGCACAGACCCCGGCTGCCCCTTCCAGCTGGGAGCCCCGCGGCCCTGCAGATGGCCCCATGGCCCTCGCAGCCGCGGCCGGGCACCCCGCACAGCACCGCTCCTGCACCCGGCAGCGGCCAGGGCAGGGAAAAAGCCAGCCTGGAGGCCGGGGGAGCAGAACCGCTCCTTGGGAAGCGGCAGGAGGGAGCTGAAGGCTAATTATCCCTCATTAGCAGCTACCAGGTGCACCGAGCTACATAAATGGGAAGTGCAGGCAGCCTTGGTGTGGGTGTTTCTGGGTCATTTTCAGAAGTAAAAAAAAAGGAGGGGGAGAAGTGCTGCTTGGCTTGTGCTGGGCAGGTTTTCGTGGGCTCTGCGTGTGGTCTGTGGGGCTGCTCGGTGACTGCCGATGCCGAGTGCGGGTGCCTCCTGTGGGGATCTGTGGCCTGGAGTTCCTCCTTATATGTAAGGCAAGCAGGAAAAATAGCGGGTTTCTGTCTGAGGTGGTTTCTGCTCGCTGTATCCCAATATAGCCTCACCAGACCTGAGCAATCACAGCGTTTCCTACGTCTGCATGGGATGCTAATGGTTCATAAGGTTTCTGCATTAGGGCAAGCTAAAATTTGCTACCTGCTAAAGCAATTGCAAGCGAGGAATCAATACCCTGGGGGAAGTGTCTGCTTGCAGCAATCAGTATGTTTAATTTTTATTTTTTTTATGAGCAATTTAGAGGGAAACAAATCGCTGCTACTGAGGCTTGCAGGTTATGTAAATGCTGGTGGGGTGATCTGGGTTGCACAATAGCTGGGCTGCTCAAACATATGTTTTGATCTGGAGGAGTATAAAGCCAGGCACCTGGAAACAAAGGAGACCTGATAGTGGGCTGCGTTCTGGCAAGCAGTCATTTAAAGGCTTCCCGAGGCGGTGGGGAGCAGCGAACTCCGTGTCGCTCTGCGTAACGCCGCTGATCAGAGCTAAGGCAGCCCCGCGAGAGCAGGCAGCGGCGTTATGAAAACGGCTGGAGGAGGATATGGCGTTGAGGCTATTATTGGAAAGCAGGTCTAATTCTGTGTGTCTCTGCAGCAGAAAGGATACCCACGGTTGGGAAGTGGTTTGGGAAAGACCCACACAAAACTCCTGAAGTTAGAAAACCCCAGGGCAGGGCCTCAGCCCATGCAGAACCGCTGGGGGCTGGAGAAGCAGCGGCTGTGTCACTGTCCACACACATAACTTGGGGACAGCCCCGGGGCCACCTCCAGGGGTCTCGCCTTGGTCCCTTCTTAATGCAGGGCATCAGCCGGGCTGGACCCACCTCCGGCCCCCATCAGGCTACATGGGGCAAGGAGGCCCCCCCGGGGCTGGACCCCCCACCCCACGGCAGAGCCCCACTGATGGGGGTTTCTGTAGTGGCCGCTGACCCCCATTCTTTGCCCTGTGCCTCTAGAAGAGCCCCCTTCGCGCCCTCCCATGGGGCTGTAAATCAGCTCTGCGCTTCTCCTGCTAGGACTGAACAATATTTTGGCTTAGAAGAACCCAGCTGCTCTAAATGCCAGCTCGCTTTATGATTCAGTGTCTGCACAGGCAGACTCAAGGCAGCGAGGATGCCGTTCTTCAGGGCTTATTCTAGGAACAAAACCTCTTCCTTCCCCCTCGGGGGGTCCCCTCTAACGAGCTGCTGCAGAGCCGTGACCCGCAGCAGGGACGTGGGGCTGGGATGTGCCCAGGCTGCCCCCACAGAGCCCCGGGCAGCAACTGGCCCTGGGGAGGTGGCGGTGGCCCCTGATGGCACCAGAGCCATCAGACCAGAGGAGACCTCGTGGCAGGGGCCCTCTCCGGTCCCGCTGGCAATGTCCCAGCTCATGAAGCCTCTGGCATCCTTGCAGTCGCTTTCTGTACCTTTGGAGCCGAGCCCTCATGGCTGTATTTCTGCCCAGCTGCAGTGCTCTGACCCCGCTGGGGTGCCCGGCACGCATCCTGCATCCTGCCCTGGTCCTGCATCCCTGCTCTGTGTCGTGGGGGAAAAGCAGTGGGGCGCACGGCGCTGTGATGCTATCGGGAATAATAGGATTTAGTAGAAAAATCCCTCTTTCAAATGAAATTGATGTGGGTCCCCCCACAGTCCTGGTTTCAATGCACCAGCCGGCTGCTGGAAACGCTTCCTTTGCGACAGAAAATCTATGGGAAAGTAGGCAGCCTGATGAGGTATTCACGGAGATTTTTATCATCAGCTTTCGCCCGTTGAAAAAAAAAAAAAAAAAAAAAAAAGACACAATCCTTATTTTTAGTGAGCTGTGGATACAGCTGTAATAGAGGAAAAATTCTCTTTTCCTACCCAAACCTGCACGTGACAGATCCAGGCGTTGGGTCGCTGGGCTCCCCTCGGGTACATGTCTTTGTGCTGGGCACAGAAGGGTGCAGGCGAGGAGCCAGAGACCTGCAGACTGAGATTTGGGTCCATTTGCTTTCACAGAGATGTCTGGAGGTCGGTCAGAGGGGAAATGTTGGCAGCAGACACCTCTTGGACTAAGCAGCATGTCATAGGGAGGCTGGTGCCTGGAAACTGAAATGTAACGAATTGGCTAGTAATTGTTTCCTGATTTATTCCGGATTCATTAGGACAACTTAACGAGGCTGTACGAGATCCTCTGCTGGTAGTGGTGCTTGGGATGACCCCGATGCTGCAGCCCAGCCGCTCCTGCTGGAGCCGAAGCAGGCGAGGGTCTGGGCAGCGCTGGGCTGCTCCCGTCCCCGGGAGCGGTGTTCCCTTCCAGCCCAATGATCCCCGAATCCCAGCCTGTCCTGCAGAGAAAGCACGGGAATGAATCACATCTGATGAATTTGCCATATCCAGAAGAATCTCCCTGCATTAGCAAATGTTTTGTTTTATTTGTTTCTGCAACCAACACGAAAACATCCTACAGAGCCCAGCATCTGCACCGGCGCGGGTGCCAGCCTGCCTGGAGCGCGGCGGTGTGCGGGCAAAGCCAGCCTCTGCTGCTGCTTTGCTCTCACTTCTGACCTAAAATGATCTCAGAATGCATCCAGGAGCCAGCTGAGTTCAGCCGCTGCCTCCCCTGGTGTTTTCCTGCCGCATCCCCCCGTGGGCACTGCTGGCTGGAAAGTGCCCAGGCTGCGCCCAAGATGTGCTCTGTCAGCAGCAGATGCTTAATCTGATTAAAAATAAACCTGTCAGTCTTCTGTGACTGATGGGAGCCTGTCACAGCAAATCCTATTGTAGAACAGAAGTGAGCAATGTGTGCTGAACCTCTGCATTTTCTCCCGGTTGAACTCCAGGCAAGATTTGATCCCGCTTGCCACAGGTCCCAGGAGAAGCTCCGTGGCTTGTGTCTGCGCTCGTTAGTGCCCGTTTATGAACACAGCTAAAATAACACCCAGCGAGGACGGGGAGACCGGGGGCCTCTCTCTGCAGGTGTGACCTTGGGCAGATCGCTCCTGTGCGCCTTCACTGGGTGGTGAGGGCGATGTGTGCGTCTGCAAAGCTGCCGTGGAGAACCAGGCAGAAGTGAGCGGTGTCTGCGCCACGCACACAGCCGAGCTGACACGACCCCAGCAAAGCTGCTGGGGGCCGTGAGAAGTGGGACTCATCCCCTGCTAAACCAAGGGGTGGTGGGCGTTGGGCTCGGCACGAGGGGGGTGCTGGGGGCACACCGGTGTGCGGGCACATGGCCACGGGTGCTCTCCTGGGACAGGCCCGTGCCGGGCTCTGTGCGCGGCTCCCGGTGCCGGTGGCTGCGTGGGACCCCTCGGGCAGGGGACAAGAGCTGGGGACAGCAGGGCCTCGCCAGGTGCTGCAGCTCCACAGTTGTTTTTATAACGAGAGGTGGTTAATGAGGCTGAGGCTGACAGGGCTCTGCCTTTCCAGGAAGGAGAATGAGGGTGCGAGGAGGTCTCTGCCCTCCCTCTCAGCTAGTTAACCCCCTGACTGATGGAGCCGTGTTTGCTCTGGGACGCTGGTTTGCTGCAGTGATGGGGCAACTTTGCCTGACCCTGGGGCACTCCCTGGCTGCCCTGAAGGGCTGGGGAACTGATCCTCACCTCGGGGTCTGCCCCCTGCCACTGGCTGCTCTGCTCAGCACGTGCTGCTGCGCTCCAGCAGTGCCCCGGCAGGCGCTGTTTGTGCGAAGCGACGGAGCTGTGCTTCTGGGAGTGGGGTCTCCTGGTGATAAACAGATGTCTGCAGACAATTGGCTGCATCTGGGCTCTTTGGCTTTGTTTGTGGAGCTCTCCGGCTGCGGCGGTGTTTGAAGGATGTGGGAGGGCCGCCCAGCCGCCGTGGGCATCCCTGGGTGCCCTTGGTGCAGATAATCCCCCCGCTGCGTAAGCAGCTCACAGAGCTGAGCGCTCGGTGATGGGGTGCCAGTGCTCCCCGTGGGGGACTGACCAGGTCAGCGACCGACGCCGGTGCCCTGCCCACAGCTGCCCATGCTGTCAGGCCCATAGCTTTGCCACAGGGCTCGTTTCACCCACCCAGACCAGTCGTGTGGCTCCGGCACCTTGCACCATCGCTTCTAAGCGGATCCGGGAGCACTTCGTCGTCTTGCAAATCTGCTGATAGAGAGACAGGGAGAAACAATTTCTCCACAGTGATAAGTAATTAGTTGCTCCCTGAGATTCAGTTATTAAATTCTTAATTAGAGATAGGCTGTAATGTGTAGTAACATTGGCCGCAAGCTCCCAGCTGGCAGCTCTGTCCCTGGGAGCACCTGCAGCAGCAGCCTGCTGTCCTTGCTTCTTGGGCTAATCCCGGTGGCCCTGGGGATTACGTGCCCAGCACGGTGTGTCCAGCCCTGGCACAGACTGTCCAAGGTGATCCAGAGATGCTGCCCAGCACCTTCCTGCACCGGCACCAGGAGACACGCCTGAGCTCAGCAGCTGCCGGCCTCGGGGCCTCTCCTCGGTGCCTGGCTGCCAAAACGCCTTGTGGCACTAGTGCAGCTGCTACCCCGTCTTGTCAGGGGCTGAGTAACCCTGGTCTTCATTTTCAGATACCTGCATGAGAGCAGTTCTGCCCTGCTGAGCGTGCAGGGCTGCCCTGCGGGTGGTTCGCATCGGAGGCTTTGTGGCAGCCCCGAGGAACGCCTGTCCCGGGTCCGGGTGCTGAGCAGGGGGCAGGCGATGCCCCAGAGCCCCCCAAGCCCTCCAGGGGCTCGCTGCCTGGTGAGATGCAGGCAGAGCTTTGCTGCTTTCTTTCCTCCCAGCTGTGAGAGCAGAGCCTGGTTTTCCAAAGCATCCAGGGGGATGTCAAAAATAGACTTTGCCAGATCCGCTTTTAGTATTGCTGAATAAAGGTCTGGCGTGCTCTTCCGAGCATGGAAGGATTGGAGCCCTCTTTATCCTTCCGTGAAAGCAGCAAATTGGAAAAAGAAAAAAAAAATGCCCTTATATATGTGTGTCTTATTTTGGGGATTGCTAGCCACTGAAATGAGCACTGATTTACTGGCTATCGCTGAGAGCAGCTCTGGGACCTGCAGCACACCCCCGCAGAGCGTGGGGTCCAGGGCTCCGGCCCCACAGGCACAGCAGTTTTGGCACAGAGCTCTGTGTGTCTGCTCACCAGTCCCATGGGAGGAGGGGGCACGACCCCCGAGCAGAGCAGGGGAGCCCCCAGCCCGCACCCTGCCCAGGGCTCGCCCCTTCCCCAGGCACATCCCGGGGGCTCCCCGCCCGCAGCGAGCTCCCTGCCGCAGCCAGGGCCGTGCTGCCTCGTTCAGCTCCTTCCCTGCTCCTGCAAGTGCCACATTTAACACCTCATCAAGCCTTTAATTGTTTGTTTACTCCTTTGCTAGTAAGATGCAATATCAGTTTAATTAGAGAACAGAAAGTAGCACGCTCCTTCTTGGGGGACCAAAGTTCAGGGGAGGATCTGAAGCTGCGCTCCTCGGCTGTGCCCCCGCCTCGCCCAGCCCCGGGGGGCACCCGGCGGGCCCGAGTGCTGCCACTGGCCTGGTGTGAGGGTGAGGGAACGGGGGAGCTCGGCTCCACCTCGCATTTCAGCCTTCATTTGGTGTCCCCTGCCATAGATGGCTTCTCCCCCATGCACTGTTGACGCTGAAACCTAATGGAGGCAGACGTGCGGAGCTATTCCATCCGCAGGTGCCACCGCGCCGTGTGCCCGGGAGGCAGAGGGGCAGCTTCAGCCTCGTTCTGCAGGGTGGGAAGAGCTGCTGTGGGTGCCCGGGGGGGCGATGGGGAATCCTGCTGGAAACGCCTCCCACGCTGCCAGATCCGTGGCAGCCAGGCAGGCACGAAGGAGGCGTGAAGGGGCCTTGAAGGAGGACAAGCTCCGGGTTTCTGCAGGAGACTGATATAACTTGAGTGCTGTGTGCTTGTTTGCTGGAGCTGTCTCCTCGTGCAGCAAATATCCCAGTGCCTAGAACACTCCCTCGTATTACAGAGCTGAACCACAGAAGCACGATTTTCGTGGCTCCGCTCGCTGCGCGTACCCAGGAGTTAGCAAAGCTTCACCGGCTGCGTTGGGAATATCCGCGGGTTTTCCTGCAGACTGTCTGAGACTTCCCACAGGAGCAGGAATGGGGATTTCTGCTCGCTCCCATCGCATCCCACTGGTGCTGGCAGCCGGGGAAGATGCCCCTCGTGCTGCTGCCGCTGCCCGTGGCGGGACGAGGTGGGTGCTGGGGCTGCGCAGCCGGGTTTGCTCCCGGAGCGGCCATCGGAGCAGCTCGTGCCATGGCCAGCGGGCAGTCGGTGGGGTTGTTTCCACCCGGCCCTCGCAGGGTGCCTCTCGAGGACAGGGCCTCGCGGGGAAAGCTGCCCGCTGAAGCCTGGCCCTGGCGGGGCACCCAGGGGTGACCTGGAGTGGTTTTACCTCCCCGTGGGCAGGGAGGTGGCAGACATGCCCAGTGGTCCCCCAGGACTGACAGCGTCGGTGCAGGGAGTAAACGGACCGGGAAATCAGCAGTAAATATTATTAAGTACTTCTGCTTATTCTGCCTGTTCTCCAAACGGGGAAAATGCCCCTGTTCAGCCCACAGCGTTGGCTATTTTTCCTCTCAGTCATCCCTCTCCTGCAGGTCCTCGTGGGCTCTGATGGAGCCCACAGACTCCCGCAGAAGAGGCAGCTCCGTAAAATCCAATCCTGTGCCCGTGGGAGGTTTGACAGAGGCTCAGCGCTGCCAACAGCAGCTCAATGCGTCCGTGCCAGGATGGGCCGGGGGGAGGATAACGTCTGCCACGAGGCCAAAATCGGGGGGGTCGTGGCTCTGCCTAGGGGCTCCCCGAGGTACGTGGGTGCTCTCCTGGGGGTGCCCAGGGGATGGACCCGTGCGGGGCTGGGTGACCGCGGCACCGCCCGGCTCCTGCTCTGCTGGCACGGCGGCTGGGAGCGCTGCAGGGCGCAGGGTGCCCGTCCGCTGTCGAGTCCTGAAGTCTGACACGGGGTGGGAGAAATAAGAGACAAGAAATAAAAGACAGGAGATGTCTTTAAACGTCTGCAGCTGTGATTTTCAGGGGAGGTTTCACCGTCCTTGTGTCTGTCGTGTGGCAAATATTGCCACATGGCTCGCGAAGTACAGGATCGCACAAAAATACAAAATGCATTTTAGCTGTCGTACATTCGGAGACGCTTGTAAAACACTGCGGCTTGTCTCAGAAATGCCTAAAAATAACATTCGGTTACCAAACCACTGCCGCCTGTGCAGCAGCGAGCCGTGCCCGGCAGCTGGGGGAGCCCGGCGTGCTGCTGCTCCCCGCGCCGCTCGGCAGCAGCGAGGTTTGTGCCCCCGCCGCCGTGGTGCCAGCCCTGCTCCCCCGGCCGCCCCCCGGGGGGCTCACTGTGAATAGTGGTGGTTCACGTCTTCTGACCCCAAACCAGGGATTTACTCCCTGGGCCGTGGGTGGTGTGAAGCCTCCTGTGCTGGCGCGTGCAGCAGCCAGGGGCTGACGCTCAGCACCTCGGAGCGTCTGGCGGGCAGGCGGTGCCCGTTTCCAGCACCGCGTACCTCGGGTGCCTGTGCCGGGCTGTGTGGATGCTGTGCCATCGTCCCAGAGGTGCAGCGTGGCGGGGGGACGTCCACGGCTGGGTGGAGGGGGTGCACCGAGCAGCTCCACAGCACCGCACGCACCCCAGGCTGTGTCCCCTGGTTGTCGCTGCCCTCGCCGTGCCCTGCCAGGAGGCTCCAGGCAGCGTGGGGCTGAGCTGCCACCAGCACCCTGCAGAAAGCAGGGCCTGAGCAGGGCTGGTGGTCAGGGGGGAGCTCTGGGCCCTGCCAGCCCCCGCCCTGCAGCAATTTCTAGTGCAGAGCTGTAACTCCTGGAGCTCCTGCAGGTGCTGGGAAGGCTCCTTCAGCGCAGGAAGCTGCCGTGTCTTTTCCAGGCTCTGTAATTATAACCGCTGCCTGCTTCATCTGCTTTGGTGCTGCCAGGGCCCCGCGGGGCTCGGTGGCTCCCTGCAAATGCAGGTCCCCGATGCGAACACCCCCGCCGTGCCCCCTGCTGCTCGGCCCCCCGCTCCCTTTCCGCAGGGGAAGGGCCCCACGCAGGCCTTTCCTCCAGGCAGCCCGGAAGGCGGCTCGTTTCTCCCCATCTTTCAGGTGAAGAAGCTGGCATCCAAGCACCGCATAACGAGGAGCGAGGAGCTGTGCCAACAGCCCTCTCTGCGTGCTCTGAAAGTGAGCGAGAGATGCTGGCATAAATTACCACATTGTCATCCCCGGCGCTGAGATTCCCAGAGAATAGCTTAGCAGTTCAAAGGGCTGCTGAAATAATTTCGCACAGCATAATAACAGTTCTTAAGCTTTCCATTTAAAAAAAAAAACGTCAACAAATACACGATTTCCACAGCGTGGCTGCCTCCCTGGCACCCATGGGCCACGTGCAGCCAGCCCCTTTTTGACACCCGGTGCAAGCGGGTTAGTTCGAAGTGACAAATTAGCCTGATGAACTCGCAGCATCCTTGTGCGGGGAGCAGCCCCGATCTACCCGCCCCTCTCCCCCTCAGCCCTTCTCACAAATCTCTCCTCCGGGTGCTGGCGGTGGGTGCCGGGGGGGGCAGGACCCGAGCCCCCGCGCTGCGGGACCAGGAGGCGGCGTGTCGGGGCGGCCGGAGGGCAGGCAGCTCACCCCAGCCCTGGGCTGCACCAACCATTTCTATTTTAGCCACTCGATGGGAGAGCGCTTGGTGGTGGAACGGTGCCAGCCTGGCATGCCGCGGCACCTCTTGGAGCATCTCGCCTTTCCTCCCCTGCCGAGTTATTTCAGACTCCGCGCTGCCGAGAGCCGCACTCAGAGCCATGTGCACGCCAAGCCTGTGCTGCGCGTGTCGCCGAGCTGTTTCCAAGACAATGATGCCACCCCAGGCACCGGCTGCACGCAGGTCCTTGGCACCGGGAGCGATCTGGTGTGTGGGCAGAGGGAAGTCTGCGGATCACAGGGACGTGGGAGCGGGGACGGGCAGGGACTGCTCTGCGCACACGCTGGTGTGCTGCTGCCTTGTCCCCCCCGGAACCCTGCACGCTCCCAGGGTGACAGCAGAGTGTCCCCAAGGTGCACACAGCCCCGGGTGCTGGGCAGGCCATAAGCTGTGATTTCCTTTGGTGTGAGAGGCTGGGGGGGGGCAGGATTTGGCCAGGGAGAGCTGCAGCTCTGCTGGCTGAGCTCAAGGTACTGGCAGAAGGAAGGAGAAAGGCAGAACCTGGGAAGATGAGGAAGAGGTGTCAATGAAGGTGTGGGATGATGGCTCTCTGAGGCAGATTGCCGTCCTCTCCCCACTCCCCCAGGCAACTGGGACCACTGGGGTGCAGCTGGGGAGCCCTGTGTGGCACCGGCCCCATGCCTGGCCGAGGGCTGTCCCCAGCTCCAGGCTCTGTGCTGCTGCCCCAGCACCTTTCTGTCCCTGTCCCTGTCCCTGTCCCCATCCCTCGGCACACACAAAGCACCAACACACGCTCCACCACCGTACCTGAGCTCCCGCCCCTCCTGTGCCCCAGAAGGGCACTGGTTTCCCAATACCTCCTGGCGTTCTTCAGCCCAGAGTCCATGGGCATCTCTAACCCACGTCTCAGATTTGCAAACCCTTTAAATGTTCACAAACAGCGAGTGAAATTGCCAAGGTTCGTCTTGATTACCCTCCTGGCAAAATGCTTGTTAACACAGCGCAGCACAGACAGGGCGTAAAGGGCCCTTTACGGCCACTGAACACACATTGCATTGTAAATGCTTGTAAACCAAACTGCTTGTATCCGTGATTCACACGTCCAGAAGCTACGGGTTATTCCTCACTGGAGCTCTGTTCTGGGCACTTATGGCTCTACAGCTTTGCGTGGACATTATTTGCATTTTTACATAATATTATGAGTTGCCTTGCAGGAAAGGTGGGAGGCTGATTCTAGCTCCATTGTGCTTGTGGAGAACCTCTCCCCGCAGCGCTTATTCTCTGGTTTCACTGGCCATTCAGAACAGATGAAGTGCCCGGTGGGTTTCCAGAAGCCTTTGCTTTTGAACCCGGTTGCTGCTGAGGGATTTATAACGTGGAGGAGAAGATGCTTTTCCCACGTAAATCACTCGGCAAATCTGTGTTCCTCCTATTGTTTATTTCCAGGCGTGGGGCGTATTACAGATCGAGCGTCGATATTTCTCAGCGGCTGGAGGTGCCCTGTCCTGGAGCCCGTCCATCAGCCGCTGCCCGGAGGAGCGAACTGGAGGCGCAGTAGGTTTCTGCAAGCAGAGTGGCAAAGCAGGAGGGAAATGCATACAAGAGGGGTGGCTTACAGCACGGCGGCACACGTGAAGCAGCTCTTTGGCATTTCCACAAGTGTTTGCTTCCAGCTCCTTGGCGAGGAGTCTGCCTGTGCCTGCAGATCAGTGCTGTTGGGGAGCGATGGCTTCGTCTGCAGCCTGGGGGAGCTGCATGGAGAACCCCCCCCCCCCAGCTTCCCCAGGGGCCAGGTTTTATCTCTGCCCTGGGGCTACCTCTGTCGGGCAAGGTTAAATGCATGGTGCCAGCGACGTGCACCCGCTCTGCCAAAGGGAAACGCTGGATGGGGCCAATTACACAGAACTGTCTGCAATAACGTGCTGGTGCTGGTGTATCGGGGAGGGCATCGCTCACCAGCCCGCAGCACTGGCCCCTGCGTGAACACAGCAGATATCTACTGACGCTTTGAAACTCTCTTCTCTCTCCTGCCATTGCCCTGGCAATATTTTTGAGAACACAAAGGACAGAGCATTCGAGCACTGCTGGGGAATCGGATAAAAAGCAGGGGCACACTTGAGAGGAGCTGTAGCTGAGGGTTGTGTTTCAAATCAGGTTGCTTTGTCCTGTCCCCAGACGCTTCGGCACACCGTCAGCTCTTCCAGGGCACCGGGGCGCCTTGGAAGTCAATGCAAAGTTACTATTCCTATCCTTCAAAGTCTTCTGCTGAGCTAAGAACAGAAAAGCCCTGCTTGCCTTGACACTACCAGCTGCTTTGCTGCGCCTCCCTGCCACCAAAGCGCCGTGCCCTTGCTCCCGCAGATCAGCTCCCCAAGCCCGGCCCTGCAGGAGCAGCTCAGGGCTCCCCGACCTGCACACGAGCGCTTTGAAAGCCAGCGCCGCTGCTGCACGCCTGGTGCAGCTAAACCACACTCGTACAGCTCAGGCACCCAGCCTTCGGATTGTTTAGGTGCAGATCCAACTTGCTCAACAAAAGATGGGACTTCCAGGCTTGCTTATAAGATTCAGGAGCCCGAGCCAATGGAGCTGACTTTGAGCACAGCTTGGGTTGATTACTTTTGGAAAGCCCAGCCTGGGCAGAGTCCAACACGCTTGGAGGGTGCTGGGGCGCAGGAGGAGCCGAGGTGTGCTCACAGCATGCCAGCTCCATCCCACCCCTGGTGGAGGTGCAGCTGCTCGCTGCGGTCCATGCTGGCACCTGCCGAGGGGACCCTGGCACTGGTCCCAGGGGCTCCTCCCGGGGCAGCTCAGCCCCCTGCCAGGCGAGGCAGTGCGAGTGCGTTCACACCGAGATGTTACTGAGAGAGCGGGCAGCGAGCCCCCAGCACCCCGTCCTGCCTACCCTGCTACAGCCGGGGGCATAGACTAACAAGTTATTTCCTACACTCAAGCCTGAAAGAGGGAGGAGACTGTGAGGGAGCTGAACTGATGAGGAGGATGCTGGCATATAAGAGCGTCTGCCATCAGCTGAGTCAATGCGAGCCCAGCTAATGCAAAAGGTGGAAGCAAGGGCTAAAACCAACAGGAGCCACCTTTTACACAGCTGATTATTTTGGCACGGAAATAAGAGAACGCGTGTTTCACTGGAGTCGGCACCCAGCAGCAGGCATCGCACCTGCCCGCACAGCCACAGCAGGACGTGAAGAAGCAGCCAGCCCCCGTGCTGCAGTGCTGCTGCCTCCCTGCGCAGGCAGCTCGCGCACAGCCCTGTGCTGCGCTGCGCCGGTGGCTCCGTGCTCAGCTGGCACCCCCCGGCCCAGCAGCCCCTCTGGTGTCACCCCACGTGCTTCCCCTGCTCTGTCGGATTGTCCCCAAGAGCGTGCTCGGAGCTGCCGGGAGCACGGCGTCCCTGCTGCTGGCTTTCCCATTCCTGAGAGCGCGGGGGTCGCAGCGGGACGGGTGCCCCGTTGCTGTGCTGGCTGCACGGGGCTGGGGCACGGCGAGTGTGCCCGTGGTGCTGCAGTGAGCGCTGCTGCTGCACGCAGTTACGCTCGGGCTCCAGCCCTGGCACTGTGAAGGACGCCCATAGGAACTGTTCTGATGTTTATTAAACACTTAAATGGAGAGAGAAGAAGCTGTTGCAATTAAAATACTTGGAAGTGACGAGAAATCTTAACTCTGGAAAAACTGCTTGTCCACGGCCATCAGCAGCAGGTCTGACTCTTGGTATGCAGCACAGCTCGTGGGAGAAGTGATGAATACTTCACCTCTGCTTTCCCAGGGCACAGGGGTCACACTGCAAACGCCTTAGAATCGATCGAAGCAAACGTCACACTCAAAAAATAAACCTCCTTTTGTTTTAGGAAATCACAGTTTCCATATCTGCGCCAGCCTTGGAAACTCAGCTGTTTTTTCCATTACCCTCCATCTCACCAAAGGGGAGTCCGGGTTAAGTTAACGTGTGGCTGGGGACACAGGGCAGCTGCCATCCCTGCTGCGGGCTCCACCACAGCCAAATGCTGCTCGTGCTTGGTGCTGGGAGCTCTGCTCTCCCCCAGCAGCCTGCTGGGGCTGGAGGGGCGTTGGGCAGCGGGCAGGGGACATGCCACATCCCCAGACCCGTCCCTGGGGCCAGCCGCTCCCAGCACGTGGGACATCTTTTCCTCTCCAGCTCCCCTCTGCCTCTCGGCTCCCCTGGCATGGGGCTTGGCTGCACGGGGACAGAGCCAAGCCCGCAGCACATTCCCCGCTGAGCAGCGCCCGTCCCTCCTGGCCTGGGAGCGCTGACACGGAGACCGTGCTCGGCACACCGCCCCGCTGCCCGTGCCGTCAGTGGGGTATGCGCATCCTTTCCATCCCTGTGCCGTGGGGGCACTGTGGGCAGTGCTGCCTTCCCGGTTATCTGATCTAAGATTTTGTAGATTCCAGGAAGAACGTGGCTGCACCATTTTGTAAGCAGCAGGTCCTGCCTGCCTGTCCCTGGCACAAAAGCGGCCCCACTGCCTGGGGCTGTCCCTCTGTGACGAGGAGCTGTGCGAGACCCCGACCCCGCAGCCAGGGCCCTCGCTGCCCTGCTCGGCCCCACGATGACCCACGGGGAGGCAGGAGGGATGGGGGCTGCCTCAGTTCCTTCTCCGGGGCTCCCCCGGATCAGTGCTCGGCTGGCAGGATGGGCCGGCCGTGGGGGAGCGCCTTTAGCTGCACGCTTGGACTCATTTTTATCTCAAGCAGAGAGGCCGGGTGGTGAAGTGGGACGTGGGAGCTGCGTGACCAGGCTGGAGGAGAAGGAGGGGAGAACCCTGGCCCGCGAGGGGTGTTGGATGTGCAGGTAAGTCCTGGAGCTTGCTGGACTCTACCCACCCGCAACTGGGACAATGCCAGGAGAACTCGGCCAGGAGGACAAAGCTTGGCCAGGAGGACAGAGCCCTGTCATCTGGAAGGGCGGCCGGGCACGGGGTGCTGAGGTGCCGAAGGTGCCCTGGTCCCAGCCACTCTGCCCCTCCTGGGCCTGATCCTGCACGCAGCGGGCACCTGCACGCTGTCCCATGGCGAGTGGCTCTGGATGCCTGGAAATGGCAGAACCCTTCCCAATTCCAGCCCGTTCCCTCTTGTTGCCATGGCAGCCTGTGACCTCACTGAATTCCTTGGAGATGTGCCAACATTTTTGGAGGAAACAAAGCTAATTAACGCGGTTTTCCTGATGCCCTCCCTGTCTGCAGGGGCTTGGTCACACGAGGCTGGGGCTGGATCCTCTGGTGGTGAGGGCGAGTGGCTGCCCACGGGCAGGTGGGCTCACGCACCGCCCCACAGCCACGCCAGCTCTCTGCATGCCCATCACCGTGGTGTCTGGCCGACCCAGTGCTCCTGGCAGCAGGAAGCCCCCAGATGTGGGGAGCACCAGGGCCCTCCCTGCCCTGCCCAGGCTTGCTCCAGCTCTCAGCAGCACCCAGCTTGGCTGTGCTCTGCGTGGCACGCCAGGCCCACAGGGAGAAGAGGGATTAAGGGAAGAGCAAGACGAACAGAAATAAATGGAGACCTGGGGTCCTCTTCTCCCGCGTGTGACCTCTGGCAGTGGCTGTGCAGGCGGCAGAACGAGGGCTGGAGGGGGGAAGGCTGTTGGAGGGTGCTGCTGCCTCGCCGTGCGGGGGGACCACCCCAGCCTCAGGGACCGCAGCGTGCAGGGGCTGGACGGACGGCAGCCTGCTGGGCCTGGGGGTGCAGGCTGGGCACGGGACCTGGCCAAAGCCACGGGTGGGGGGACGGGAGCGGGGACGTCCCGCGGTCAGCAGTAAGGAGCTCCGGGCCAGGTTTGGGGGTGCTTCCCCGGGAGGCCCGAGGTCAGAGCACCCAGCTGAGCACCCCCCGAGCCGAGCCAGCGAATCCTGAGGTCGCGGCTGCCCCGGGGGCCCGGCTGCCCCGGGGGTCCCACCTAACCGGGCCCGGTGCGCCGGGGCTCGGGGCAGGCCCGGGCTCCCCCCGGGCTGCGGATGCGCTCCGCGGGCGGGCTCCCCCCCGCCTGGGGGTCCCGCTCCGCCGGGGGTCCCTTTACGCGGGGCTCCCTCCCGGCGCCCCGCGGAGCCGCTCCCGGGCCCGGCCGCGCCGTTGCCCGCCGGGGCGGCCCCGGGGGGGCGGCGGGCGGGGGGCCGC
>NC_048902.1:21329643-21387192 GCF_011077185.1 Oxyura jamaicensis | reverse complement strand
CCGTTAATTGGCGGCGGGGCTGCGGCGCGGCGCGCCCCCCGGCGGCCGCGGCCCGCGCTTTGCGCAACGAGGCTCCACGCGTGTCCGCGGCACGGAGCCGCCTCGCCTCCGCGCTGCCGCTGGGCACCTGGCCCCGGCGGAGCCCCGGGTCCCCTCGGGGACGCTCCGTCCTCAGCGGGGTTCAGCCGTTCCGCTTCTAAATTTGCCAGCCCGGTGCAAACCAGGGCGTGCGAGTGCACCCACGGGCGTGGGGCTGCCTCTGCCACGGCCGGCCGCGGATGCGGGCTCGGCCCCGGTGCTTGGAAAGGTCCCGGCGAGGAAATCCGCAGCCAGGCACCGCTCGGAGCGGGCGGCTCGGAAATGGGAGCGCAGCGCTCAGCACGGGGGCGGCACGGGGCCCCACTTCCACGGGGATTTCAGCCCGTGCCTGCTCCTTGTCCATGCCACGCTGTGCCTCTGCCACGAGCCTGCCAGTGAGCGCAGCACAGCCGCCTCCCGGGGACACGGCAGAAGCCGGGGGCTCCACATGCCACACGCAGGGCTGTTACTTGTCTGCAGTGCTCATCGCCAGATGCTAATGTCTGCAGGTGGAAATGGCACTGAGGGAGCACAGCCACTGCCAGGCCCCTCAAGGATCGGGGTCCGCCGGGTTCCCCAGCAGCCCACAGGGCAGGCTGCACCCCCCCGGTCAGTGGGGTGGCCTCTAGCAGCACAGCGTGATGTGCTGGAGACCTCTGGCTCAGTTGTTTGGGGCCATTTGCTGGAGTTTGGTCCAAACAAGCACTCAGGCAGTGCAGGGCAGGTGTCAGGTGGGCAGGGGGTTTCTAACCCAGGGACACAAATCCCCATCCATCGCTGCCACTGCTTCCAAAATCACCTCGGGTCTCGTGGAGGTGGACAGGAGCTGGCTCGCAGTGTATGAATTCAGCCCTCAGACACGGTGGGTTGCGCCAAGCCCAGTGCCCCCGTTGGAGGGCGCAGAGAAGCCCCTCAGCAGGAGCAGCGCTGGCGCCTTTCCCGGCGTGCCAAGCCCAGGCTGCGTGCTCGCGGGAGGCACCGCACATCTCGGGTCCAGCTCTGCAGGTCTTGCATAATTTTGGCTAAGCAGGCTCACGGTGAAACGGTGGCGAGCACGCCTGCAGGGCTGCGGGACGGACCCCGCAGAGACCCGGCTGGGCCAAGGGACAGGCTAGAAGGAAATAAGCCACCTAATCGCCTCTGCCTGATCGCGGCGTGCTCACCCTCCAGAAGCCCTGCCACGGCAGCGAGGCGGTGCAGCACCACCGGGCCCTGGCACGTCTTGGCACTCCCAGCAGGATCACTGGAATATCTCCCTGTTGCGATTGAAATGCCAGTGTGCTGTTTTCTCTCGCAGTCCTGGCTGTTGCGTTCGGGTGGCCTCCTGCGTGCTGCGTGGTCTGCCCCCAGCAGCAGCGAGGGCCGTGTGTCTGCAGGGGGGTCACGCTGCTGTCCTGTCCTGCCAGCTGCGCCCCTGTGGCAGCTTGGTAGATGCTGGTGCTCGTCCAGTTAGGCTAAAATCAAGCTTGCTAGCCAGGTTTTGACTCTTCGTGTTTGTACACGAGGGATTTTCTGTCAGGTAAACACTAAGGGGGGGCCGTCACCATCCCTTTCAATTTCAGAACGCACCTGGGAGATTTCCCTCTGGTGTAAAGGGGCTGCTACCCCGCGGTGCAGTCAGCTCCTGCCACACAAAATACCGCAGGGCCCCCGACCTGTGCTCATTTACCCAGGGCTAGCACCTGGCTCGTGATTTTGTATAAGTCGTTGGGACAATTTTAAATGAAAGTGCTCAAACACTTGAATGCCCACTGCTTTGCACACCACTTAATTTCATACCAGAGGAGATAAGCAGCAGAATATTCATGGTGCAGGTCTGCAACCGGGGCTGTGCGGGACGCTGAAGGCAAGCAAACGGCCAGCAAAGCCGGCAGCTTTCGGAGGGGAAGGTGCCAGTTCTGCAGAACAGATGTGATGTTTTCCTCCAGCTCACCTGGTGCTGAGCCTTGCTCAGCGTTGGTGGCTCTTTGGAAGGAAGGTGCTGAGGAAATTTCTAGCATTGCCCATCATCACCATTAAGTGTTTTCTGAGGGAATTTATCCATCCAGGCAGCTGTGGGTCAGGCCCTGAGGACAGGGCTCCCTTCACAGAGGAGGTTCACATTTAGAATCCTTACCTGGGGTAAAACCTGGAAGGTTTCAGATTCTCCAGAAAAGAGAAATTTTAAAAAGTCGGTCTTCCGAAACCCTCTGTTTCAATGTTCATATATCTTGCTTTGGTGTGGATCTTTTTTTCCTGTGAATGCAGTGTGTTTGTAGCGCACAGTACATGGGAGAATAAAGGAGCAAAGTTATTTGAAAAAACGGAGGCACTGAACAGGGGATTTGGGCACCTCTGGAAACTCTCCTCCCTTTTAGCCTGTGTTTCTGCAGGTGAAATTTTCTTCAAATCACTTTGCTTTTGTGAAATATTTCGCTGGAGCATCCCTGCCCTCAGGGCCGTGCCGGCGCCCCGAGGCCCCCTGAGGTCCCTCCCCACACGGAGCAGGGACCACGGCCGGGCTCTCCCCGCACCTCAGGTTCGAGGCGGTTTGCAGGCCTGCACCCGGTGCCGTGAGTTCTCCACCAGCAGCCCTCTGTGGCTCAGACGAGAGCCAAGATGATGCTGAGTCAAGTGGCAGCGCTGTGCGAAAACCCTTGACTTGAAACTCGGGAGCACTCTGAAGCGAGGAGGCTTTTTTCCCACAAAGACGAGGCTGCTCTTGTGAGCACACGGCATATAACTCTGGATTTTCTTCCCCCATCTCTTAAGCTTTTGCCAGCGATAGGCATAAAATTTATTGTCTGTGCTACCGGGGAGGCAGTGGAGACCGGAGGAAGCATCTTGTGAGATGCAAGGCTGGAGGGGAGCTAGCCAGCTGCCCAGTGGGGCGGTGAGGGCCGGTGGCAGCGGCTCCCTCCAGCCCCTCGGGGCAGGTTTCTGCTCCCTTCCATCCCACCCTGCTCGTTTATTTCCCTGCACAGCAGAGGAGGGTGTGAGGAAGCTGCGTCTCTCCGCAGCACCAGCGGCACAAGGAGTCGTGGGTGCCAAGCGCAGATACCGTGGGCACCCCGTCCGGCGGCACCGTCCCTGCACCATGGGGCTGGAGGGGAGGGGTGCTGGGGCAGCTCCAACCCCCTGAGCTGCCCTCCCATGGGTGCTGTCCTTGCGTGCTCCTCGTCCCCTCCTGCCCTCACCCCACATCTTCCAGCAGGGTCCCAGCCGGTGCCCACGGAGAGCGCGCTGCCCTCGCCGGGACGGAGCGGCCCTGGCCAGGCTGGGAGCCACGGCTGAGCCCTCGCTCCTGCCTCTGCTGGACGAGGAGCCCGGGCAGAGCTCACAGGTGCAGAGCCCACAGAAAGGGGCAATAATGGATGAACTGGAGAAAAAATGCAAGTACAGCCGCTGGGAACGGACAAGCGCCCATCTCGGGCACCTCTGCCACGTCTCGGCTGGCGGGGACCACCCGTGCCATGGGCAGTGCGCAGGGTGGGGGCAGCGGCAGGGGAGCCGCAAGCTGCTTTGAACGTGGTCCCAAAACGAGCAGCAGGAAGGGGAGAGCAGCACTGGGCCTGTGGGCAGGGGACACAGCTCCTTCCCGCGGAGCAGCTCCTTGCGGGGACCAGCAGCTGTGCAGGGACGTGTCCCGGGCACGGCTCGGCTCCGGGGGCAGGCGTGGGGTGAGGACGCTAACGCCGGCCGGCTGCCAGCCGCAGCAAAACAAAACCAGGGGGTGCCGGGCCATGCGGCAGGGCTGCGTGGAGACTGCACTCAGCGAGCCGCACGGAGATGCTGTCATTGGCCCTGAATCCAGCAGCAGCTGAGTTCCTGTACCAAACACGCTTTGCACAGGGAGGTACTGCGCTTGCCATGTTCTAGAAAAGTCTGATTTTTTCTTGGGGGTGTCCGTCGGAGCCTGCTGCTGTCTGATTGCAGTCGTTCTGATTATTCACATTATGCTTATTCAAAGGACAGGATAATATAATGTGATCTGTGTGACTGATCGCGATGAAGCGATGTAGCTGTGAGTGAGCACAGGACACCTTGCCTCTGCGGTAGCTGGCTTTGTCATAGGAGAAAAAGCCATTCCCCAAATTTCTCACATAAATCCAAATAAGGAATTTTGGGGACAACGTGGCCTTCTTACCGATGTTATGCGAACAAAGGAGCTAAAGTCACTGAATAAATTATCCCCCCACCAGTAAGCATACCGTGAGCCGGTCGGAAGGATAAAGCTCGCTGCGAGCTGGCAGCCGGGGCTGTGCTGCCGGTGCTGCCGGTGCTGGCTCTGCCCGGCTAAAGCCTGCACTGTGCCAGCAGCGGGGGCCCACAGGTGCCTGCGGTGCCTGTGGCCAGGCTGAGCAGGGTGCACGCGTTGAGCAGTCATCTGCCGGGGGTGTTCGGGGCTGTGCTTGTCTACACGTTTACCAATGGTTTTTTAAAAGTCTCAGATCCACCTAAATCCACAGCTCCCGCATCATCAGAAGAGGTGACGTGCTGTGTCGCGGCTTCCTTTGCTGTGGGTATCCCAAGCTGGTGTCTGGTGGCGGTGGTCCGGGTTGACTTGGTGACTGCGTGGTCAGCAGTAAGCCCCCAGCTGTCCCAGCCACGGGGGGGTGCGGGCACTGAACGCCTCCCCAGGCTTTGGCAGGTCCAGTCCCGAAAGTTCAGCACTGGCAGCTCAGACCCTGACTGCCCCTGTCAGGTTCTGGGTTGTTGAAAAACGTGGTTTGGTGCATGCAAACCCCCAGCTGAAGTCGTAAAACACTCGCCGGGATGTTTTCGTCACCAAAGACTGGAAGCCAGTAGTACACGGTGGTTTCTGATACAGGAAAAAGGCAGAAGGTATTTTCACATCTGAAACAAAACCAGATCTGAAAAGCAAAACACTATTCAAAACTTAAAAGGATTTTTTTTTTCAGTGTGAATTTTTTTGGGGAAAAGGAGACCTCCTGGCCCCAGGCTGCTGCTTGGCTTCTCCCGTCAGCTTCATTCACGTTGGCTCGTTGGGTCTCTGCCTGTTGTCCGGCTGGGTTTTGTTAACTTGGGGTTAGAACAGTTAGAACCATGCGCTTTTAGCCAGGCTTTCAGCAATGAGATGAACGTGGCAGTAACTCAGCCTTCATACCCGGGGCAACCTAAAGTGCATTTACGTGAAATCTGAAGTTTTGAACAAAAAGTACGGTTTGTGAACTGTGGAGATGAACCACTCGCCAATCTGCAGATATTCCTGAGGGCTTCTGTGTTTTAAGCCTGATGCCAGTCCTTCCCTGTTTTTTACACGTTCTCATCCAAGAGATTTGTGAAAGCTGCCAGAGGGGCAGGGGAAGGGAGAAAGGAACCTTCCAGCTGGAGGTGTGTGTTCTCAGCTGCACAGACACAGCGTACAGATTTCCCACAAATACGTGGGCACGGAGGCGTTGCAGCGACGGCGACGCTCACACATGGAGCTGGGCAGAGGTTTGCATCTCTGCTGCGCCCCGGGTCAGGGGTTTGGGGTGCCGCAGTGCCCTTGGTGCCCACTCCAAGGCCGAGGTGACGGCTGCGCTCCCGGGCTGCGTGGGAGCACGGCTTCAGAGCCTGCCCGAAGTGCCCGTGTGTGAGCCCCTTATGGCACGTCCTGCAGCAGAGAGACACTGCTGCCTCTGGTTTTTGTGTAGCTGTAAGCCAGCGAGCTGCCCGGCCACCCCTCTCCGCCTGAGTCACGGGTCCCGTCTCCCCAGCGCCCACAGTATGTAGGTCAGTGAAGCTAAAAGCTGCCGTTGCTGGCTGTGGATTTTTAGACTCGTCCATCCAAAGCAGGACGTTTCTCCTCCCTTGCCCTTTATGTCAGCTGCAATAACCGTCAGCGGCATGAGCAGGCGTCCGCATACCTGCGTGCCACGGGCAACGAGAGGACGCACGTGTCCCCGCTGCGGGACGTGGGGCAGTGCCTGCCACCGGTGGGGAGCCCCGTGGGATGGCCGGGCATTTTCAAATAACGTCGATCCACACAGCAAATTTCTGGCACCCGCTGGGAGCTGGGAGGTGGCACCGGGCACACAGCGGTGCTGCCTCAAGTCGTGGCTGGTAATTAAGCCTGCCCTCGTACCTGAGGCATCGGAGGGGCTCCGGGGTGCTGAGACCCGCTCCCAGAGGCACCAGGGCTCGGTGTCCCAGCTCCCGCCTGCACCCCGGCGTCTCGCTGGGCTCCTTGGCAGAGCTGGGCGAGCGTCCCCAGCCAAACCCGCCTGCACGAGCAGCGCCCGGCTGAGCAGCAGCAGCACCCGGAGCGCTTTGGCCAGCTGTTCCCAAAAGAGCCCGGCTCCAAGTTCTGCAGAAGTCTGGAACAGTTCAATCTCCTATTTCTGAAGCAATGCATCATTTTAAACCTTCGATTTTTTAATGTGTTTACTTAGTAAAAGGTAAGAAAGAAAATGGTTGAGGAGCGTGGTTGGGCCAACAGCAGTGCTTCTGCTTACGGCAGGACTGACGCTGCTGTTCCCTTCTCCTGTCTTGGTTCTGAACACTGGAAACCGGGCTGTTTTCTCCCCAGTACCCGCAGTGCCGGTGCTGTCCCCGGGTCCCACGGTGGGGCTGCAGCCCCTTGCTCAGCCTGCCCTGGGGCACTCGGGGGGAGGTGACAACCGCGTCCCAGCTGTCCTCACACACCAGGAGCACGGCGGCGTCGCTGCGCTCTGCACGGGAACCCCAGGTGCAGTGGCACACGCGCTCGCTGCCATCATCTCGGGGACTTTTACTGAGGAGGTAGAGGATGGAGGAGCCCGAGCACCCAGCCACAGGGGTGGGAACAGGACACAGGCATGGGAACAGGCAAAGTGGTGGCCCACGAGTGCTGCCGGGGTCAGGCTCCAGCCTGCCCAGGCTCACTCTGAGCCCCATGGAGAGCTGGAGTGTGCTCAGGGCAGGCACGGCCCTGCAGAGCCCCACACGTCGCTCCCCATCTGCCCCCCTTGAAGACCACCACGTCTCAGCTCCCCCCGGTCAGCAGGGACCTGAGCTTTGGGGTGCGCAGAGCCCGGGCCGCGTGGCACAGCCACAGGACCAGGGCTCTCCTCCCTCCTGTCTCTCCCCAGAATGCTCCAGCCCCTCAGGGAGGGTGTCAGCAGTCAGACCCCATGCACCAGTTCCCCGTTAATGCCCCCCCAGCACAGCCCCCCGAGCAGTGTGTGCACACCCAGGCCTGGCCTCTGCGGCGTGCTGCTTGGCACAGGGCAGAGCCGCCGGCTGCGCTAGCACCGCCAGCCCGGGGACATCAGACACGAGGGAGGACATTTCAGTGGAGCTAGTCCCTGCACATTAATCACTCGGGTAGTCTCCTTCATTAATTCAAAGTCGTTTGTTGAGATTCTGGAAGCAGAAATAGCTCCCAAGCAGCATTTTGCTATTGTACTTTTGTCTCAGTAAAAATAGCTGCGCTGGCTCTGGGGACCTTGCCCAAGTGGCAGGGGGAGCGGACTTCGGGAGTGGGGCTTAGGGTGCCGGGGCCGTGGCAGGTGCCGGCCAGGTCCCTCCGAGCTGGGTCCCTGCTCCGTGCCACTGTGGGGCCACGGGGACACCTCTGATGGTGGGGGGCAAGCGGCGGCCCCCACAGGAGGAGCGGTTGTGCAGTGGAGATGTGGTTCTGGCTGCGTCCTGCCTCCCATTCCCACGCTGAGCACCCAGCAGCAACGCTCAGCATCCAGGTGCTGGGCTTTGCCAGGCTGCTGGAGCTGAGATTTGTCATGCTGGTGTCTGCCTCGGGCTGCATTATCTCGATGTGTTTGAGTTAAGTGTTTCAGAGGCTGAGGCTAAAGCCGAGTGCGTTGTTTGCCTGTGCTGAGAAATGCTTGCGGCTGTCTCCCTGTGACGCCTGGGCGGCTCGAGGCTGTGGAGGAAGGGTCCAGCTCCCGCAGAGCCCTGCCAGGGACGTGGTGCTGAGCCTGGCTCAGGCTGCAGGGAGCCTGCCCCATCCCGGGGCTGCGCGGCTGGCTGGGCTCGGCGGGCAGAGAGGGGCGGCCACGAGGCAGCACCCACGGAGCGGGCTCTGCACCTCGGGGCTTTCGGTGCCCGCAGAGGGCGGGTGACAGCCACAGGGCTGCCTCTGTCCCGCTGCGGGCACAGGGCTGGTGGCGTTCCCTGCTCTTTCTTTCAACGTTTTGCTTGGTGACCCAAAACGCTCCCGTGTCGCCCTGCAGGCAGCCTTGCTGCCCCCCACCCAAGGGATGAAACCTCCGCAGTGCTGGGGGGGACACACGTGCATCATGCAGCTGGCACCCAGAACCTGCAGGCTGCAGAAGGCAGTGCAGGGACGGGGGGAGGCTGCAAAGTGCCCCGTAATGAGGGACTTAAGGAGCTGCATACGTCTCCTTTCTCAGAAAGCAGAGTGAGTGGTGGCTTGATTAAAGGTGATTTGATTTGTAAGTACCTCCACAGCTGTGAGCTAATGAGGTCTTCAGATGAGAAGGAAAGGGACTGAGAGGGAGCAAATGTGAGCTGCAGTGGTGTGGGGACGGTCTGGCTGCCTGCACAGCTCCTGCGGGGAGCTGGGCTGGGAGGTCTGGCTGTGGGCAGGGGGACAGTGCTGAGGGCAGGGGACGGTGCTGAGGGCAGGGGACGGTGCTGAGGGCAGGGGACGGTGCTGCTCCGGTGCCCTCCCAGCTCCTGCCCCGTGCCCCAGCCCTGGCTCGGGCTCCAGGCGCCGCTGGAGATGTTCCCGGGCTGTCGAGTGTGATGTGTCGCTGTGATAACAGAGAAGGCTCATAATTCAGGAGGAGATAACAGGTGGTGGGAGTTTTATTATTCAAATATAAAATAACTTCCTCCTTCCGAGCACGCTGCACTTCCTGGGTATTGTATGGGAGGAACGGGGTGACAGCGCGAGCTGCGCCGTGCTCGCGGCTCCCAGCACTGGAGCGCACGAGGGATGGCCGGGGGGCAGCAGCCCCTCGGAGTGCGGGGGGCTCGGTGCTGCTTGCCATGCACTCTGCTGCCTTTGGGGCAGCTCCGGGGACATGGGGCTGTGCTGGTTTGCCCCCCCGCCTGTCCTCGTGGGCAGCAGGGCCAGGAGTGCTGTGGCCGTGCCCTCGCGGCTGGGGGATGCTCCTGGGGCTCGTGCTCCAGGGGAGGGTTTCTGGGCCCGTGAATTGGACAAGCTGTTCAGTCCTGTTTGCGGGAGAAAGGCTGTAAGAGAGCTGGGCAGAGAGGCCCAACGACCTGCACGGCTCGGGAAACCAACAGCTTGAGGTGAATTTGGCCTTGGGCAGAAGTGTAGGAGCTCGTGCTCGCTGCCCGCCATCCTCAGAGCCGCGGCGGCCAGTCAGCCCCGTCCTTGTTGGGTGCTGTATTTCCCAGATTCCCGTTAATTCAGGACCCCTGTTAAACTTCACGGCTCCGAAGCTCGTGTCAGGAGGAGCTGCTCCCGGTGGGTTTCGCCTTGGTGCAGCCGCCGCTGGTAGTATCTGGCGCTGCCGTGCGTTCCCTGTTTCCTAGGAGACAGCAGAAAGCACACCAACGGCACAAACCCCGAGCCAGCGCGGGCTGCCACCGCCGGCACAATTAACACAAATACTGTAAATGTCAAGGGAGGCTAAATATAGCCGCTGAGCCGCGTCCTGCTACGCTGCCGGCCGCGAGAGACGCCCGGCGCCAGCGCTGCCATGCATGGGGCCGTGGCGAGTCCGGCACCGAGTCCTGCTCAGCCCCTTCCCCGTGGCGAGGCTCTCCCCAAGGCCTGTGGCCTCCCAGCCGTGGATTTTTTTTTTTTTAGTAGCTGAAAACAGCGTTTGCCCAGCAGGGCGTCACCTCCGAGCATTTCGTGTCTCCGTCAGTGCCCGCGGTGGGGCTGGGTCGGCCAGCCGGCAGCACCTCCCACCCCCTGGCCCCACGTCCTGGTGTGCTCCCGAAGCAGGACGTCCAAGGGCTTTATTTAAAACCAAGCAGCGTGCGGTTGACCATAAGGGGCCTTCCTGACGGCCCTGTGAGCGAGCAGTGACTCCCCCCGTTTGCCCCCGCAGCATTACTTCACCGTGAACTTCACCCACGAGAACCAGAAGACGTTGGAGCTGCGGACCGAGGACGCCAAGGACTGCGACGAGTGGGTGGCGGCGATCGCTCACGCCAGGTGAGGGCTGTGGGCCCCGCGTGTCACCCTGCGGCGAGAGGTTTGGCCCTGATTTTTGATTTATTGCCCTGCCATTCCCTTAAAATTTGGATTATCTTTACTGTCTGAAACCCTCCTGCGGAACCCAAATCCTCTCCTCCTTGACCAGTCCCAAACCTCAGCCGTGCCCTCCTGCCCGCACATCCCACCGAGTGTGTGGCAAGCCAGCACTGCCAGGAGGGCAGGATGCGGCCCCTGCCAGCCCAAGCAGCTCTTGGCGGGGTCCCTGGGGAGGCGCGGGGGCCGTGCTGGGGAGCCGGGAGCCGTGCTAACGGCCGCGTCCGTCTGCAGCTACAGGAACCTGGCCACGGAGCACGAGGCTTTGATGCAGAAGTACCTCCATTTACTTCAGATCGTGGAAACTGAGAAAACTGTTGCCAAGCAACTTCGACAACAGATTGAAGATG
Source organism: Oxyura jamaicensis (assembly GCF_011077185.1). Classification (NCBI taxonomy): domain Eukaryota; kingdom Metazoa; phylum Chordata; class Aves; order Anseriformes; family Anatidae; genus Oxyura; species Oxyura jamaicensis. The sequence continues at coordinate 21,376,587 of NC_048902.1, read as the reverse complement.
GGGAAATCGAGATCGAGCGCCTGAAGGCAGAGGTATGGAGCCTGGCTTCGCTGCGCCGGGTGCCACAGCTCCAGGGGCTCAGGGCGGTCGCGTGGGCACGGCGGCGGTGGCACCTGCACCGGCTCGGACCGTGGGCCTGCGGGCGCCTCGGTGGTGTTTTTGCACTTGTCGTAGTGATCCCCAGCCTGATCCTCATGCAGAGAGGGGTGAGGGTGTCACAGGCACGGAGCTGTTTCCAGGATTTGGGGTTCCTGTTACGTGAATGGCTGTGGGCAGGGGAATGTTCCCTCCCCAACAAGGGGTGGGGAAGGGGCCAGCGAGTCCTGGTGTTAGGTATTGCGGAAGGATGTGGAATCTACCTTAGCATTTTGCCCTCTGTAATTTCCATTGTGTACACCATGGCTGGACACCTCTGTGCAGGCTGTGCCTGCTGTTATCGGGCACTGCAGAGCCGCAGGAGTAACAGGAACGGGAATGGGGAGGCTGGATCGCCTTGGGGAGGGACGCTGCCTGTGCCAGCTGCAAGCTGCAGCCGTTCTGGTAACCTAAATACATCAGGGAATTAACATAAACCACGCCGTAAATAAGACAGTTCACTCAGAAGGGGCTCTCTTTCCAACGGGAGCTGCTCACGAGGCCCGCTGCCCGGACCTCTCCCGGCGGCTGGCACGCAGCAGCTCGGCCGTGGGCAGGCTGAGTGGCACGGGGCGAGGGCCAGCACGGCTCCGAGGCACCGCCGTGACTCAGCAGCTGGCTCTGAGGGCCGAGCGTGTCCCCCGCCGCCCGCCTGCCCCCCAGCAGGGCTGCAGCCCGCGGCATCCCCTCGCTGCACAGCACGGGTGCCACCGGGATGCTGCTTGGAGCTGTCGGCTCCTCGCCCCTGGGGCTGCCCCGGGAGCGGCTGCGGCACTGCAGAGCTCGTGCGCTCCAGCACAGCAGGGTCGGTGCCCAAGCTCTCCACCTGCTTGGTGATTACGTGACATCCCTGTTCCCCTCTGGGCCCACCCTGGGCCACGTTCCCATCACTTCTCCCACCGGGATTGAGGCTTCGCTGCTGCCCGTCGCTGTTTTTGCTCGGGGAGATGGGGGTGTCGCAGCGCCCGGCCCCAGCCCGGGGCTGTGGGTTAAAAGCACGGGGCAGGGGCTGGAGGGAGCCGCAGCTCCGCAGAGCTTCCCCCGGCACGGGTACGTGGGCTTCTACCTTGTGCTGTTTTTTTTTCACTCATCTGCAGGCTTTGAAGTAGAGATCAAATAATCAGCTTCCACTTTAATGTGCAAATTTTGCTTACTCAATTAAACAAAACAACAACAACCAAAAAGCACGCGACCCCACAACCCCCAGTCCTTTTCCCATGCTGTGTGTGTTCGTCAGCCAAACAGTTTAAACTTCACGTCCAGCCCTGGGAAGAATTATCTCCAGCCATTAACCCGTAGGGGATCCAAAAGAACCCCACTTATTTTTTAACAAGCGGTGTTTGATCAGCCCTGATCACGCCTCAGGTGCCAGCCGCGGTGCGGAGCATGGGGCGGTGCTGGCAGGCGCCGAGATTCGAGGTGCAGGCGCCGCGGGGAGCCTGGCGGCTCCGTGTGAGCAGAGGAGAGAGGAGCTGCTGGAGGCCTCGCAGGGATGGGAGCGGGGGAAGCCGGCAGCGATCCCCATGGCCTCATGGATCCCCAAAGGGCTGGGGGGTTCCCTTGGTCACGGCTCGATCCGGAGCTTCCACCAGTGCCGGGCTCTTCTGCAGAACTGGCGCTGAAGGGTGGCTGCTGAGCTTCGCTCACAGGCAGCGATCAGAGGGACATGAAGCGTTTTTTACCTAATGATCACGTGGAAAATGTGACGTTTTGTTAAAGTTTGGAAGAGGCAATCCATTTAAAACGCTCAGAAATTTGTAGAAATACCTCCCTTTTCCTGGGCTGTGACCGTGTGGCAGAAGCAGCCCTGCCTGTGCCCGCCCGCCGGGCAGCCGTGCTCCCACGGACCTTCCTTCCTGCCAGCCCAGCTCCCCAGAGACCAGCACACGCTTGGCTCGTGCGACCCCTCCTGCTGCTCCCAACTCCAGCTTCTCTGGGAAGTGGTCTCTGACTGAAAACTGTACCAAAGCATTCCTTTGCCCTCCTTTCTCGCCTAAATCGGACTCTTTTTCCACAAAAGTTATCTCGGAAATTGTTACCTTATTGTTGTTATTTTTCTACAAAATCAAAGTTCACTTTTTTCCTGATTCCTATTTTCTGGGTAGCACTCAGTTTTTTCATACCCTTCCCTGTAGCTTTATGAATAGTTGCAGCGCTGGGGATAGGGCGGTGAGCGTGGCAGCAAGGGACTAAAAATCCAAATGCGTAAAGCTAAAACCAGATTCAGCCAAATTCGTGCTGTAAAGCTGTGACTGAATCGGAGCTTGTCCCTCTCTGCGAGCTTCAGGGACTTTAGATTTTTCTGCCCCTTTCTCTCCGACTCACTTCTCCGGCACGGCACTGGCGGTGCTCCCAGCGGTGCAGCCGGCGTTCGGCGCCCAGCGAGGTCTCCAGATCTGCCGTGTGGTCGGTGAGGCAGGGAGGGCACCGGCAGCTGATGGGTGTGGGACACGTCCATGGCTCTTCGCTGATGTCCCACTGAGGACAGAATCAGCCCGACGCTCACATCCGCAGGGCATCCCGAGCACGTGCCGGCTTGTGGCACGGCGCAGGGGTACCGGAGGCGGTCGCGGCGAGCCCCGCTGACGCTGTCCCTGTGCCCGCAGATCGCCTCCCTGCTCAAGGACCACGAGCGCATCCAGTCCGTGCAGAGCAGCGCTCCGAGTGACGACGACAGCGACATCAAGAAAATCAAAAAGGTTTGTCCCGGCTGGGGGACCTGCGGGGACAGGCTGAGGGCTGGAAGCGCGACCCTTGTGCTCTCGGAGCAGCTTGCCGGGGAGCTGCTCGAGCAGATAGCAGGGAACAACGCTGCTCATCGGGGCTGTGAGGAGGTGAACGTGTCCTGTAAATCTGGGTGTCCTGCTGGCTGCTTGCTCCGTCGGGTGCTCTCTGCTCTCCCCTGGTGACCGAGCAGTCTTGGCCAGCTCACACACAAATCGCACCTTCTTACGTGTCACTTCTCCAGGGGCTGTGCTTAAACCCTTTTATTTTTAAGAAAAGCCACCACCCAAGCAGAATTCTCTGCAGGAAGCAATAGCCCCTGCAGCGAAACTGCTGCACATCAGCTACCCTTGGCGAGAGCACACCGTGCTGCACAGCAGGCGCCACGCGCTGCGCACCCTGCTCCAGCACCCTGCAGCACCCCGCCGGGGTCAGCGGCACAGGGCGAGCGCATCGAGGTGTGGGTGCTGCCCGGGAGCCTCCCCGGGCACCTGTGGGGCACGAGCAGCGAAATCCGCACTTAGGCTGGGTTCCGTGCCTGCGGTCCTGCTGCGGGAAGGCGCCTGGCACCGTGTCTGCGCAGCGGGGGGCAGGAGTTAATGCAGCAGCCTTCCTTGTCATGGGAGTTTTACATTCCCCTCTGTAAAAGGGAAGAGGGGACGTTGTCTGCAATAAGGAAGTGCGTTTAAATGAATTCCTGTTTGTTTCCCAGCCGGGAGGCGTCACAGAAGTACAAATAACATTGCGCACCAGCCTGGGGGCACGTCACTAGGTGTCTCTGCCTCCCGACGGCGGTGATGGAGCCCCCCTAGCACGGCCATGCCGAGCGCAGCGCAGAGGCTCAGGTCGTCAGCCCGTGCCCTGACGAAGCCCCTGCTCTCTCGGCAGGTGCAGAGCTTCCTGCGGGGCTGGCTGTGCCGCAGGAAGTGGAAGACCATCATCCAGGACTACATCAGGTCCCCCCACGCCGACAGCATGCGCAAGAGGAACCAGGTGGTGTTCAGCATGCTGGAGGCCGAGGCCGAGTACGTGCAGCAGCTGCACATCCTCGTCAACAACTTCCTCCGGCCCCTGCGGATGGCAGCCAGCTCCAAGAAGCCCCCCATCACGCACGACGATGTCAGCAGCATCTTCCTCAACAGGTGGGCGCCAGCCTGGGGGCTTCGTGGGGGGGGACAGGGCAGGGGGGGCTTGGGGAGGCTCGGGGCTCCCAGGGACGGGTGCCGGGGTGCTCCCCAGAGCCTGCTGCAGGGCTTTGGGTGATGCAGAGCCTGGGTGGGGGTGTGCTGGGGAGGTACCTGCAGTGACAGCGCTGGGAGGGCGTGGAAATGTCCCACAGGGCGCAGGGACGGAGGCAGCATGGCCACAGGTGGCAGGGAGGTGGCACGGTGCAGCGCAGCAACCGGAGCCCCCGGGCAGGGCTGGGGGACGAGGCGCATCGGGCAGGGATGTAGGCAGGGCTGCCTGGCGGGGAGAGCACCGAGGTGATCTATCAGCTGCTGGAAATGAAACAAATCCAGCACACGGGGATGAGGGGCAGTTACCAGCAGAAGGCATCCACTTCCCAAAGGGAGCAGAAGCGAGAGCAAAGGGGAATCCTGGTCAGCTCCCAGCCTGAACCAGGGGGACCGCGATTTGCAGAGCGACGCGTGGGGCTGTGCACAGGGAACCCGCTGGTGTTCGTGGGGCTGTGCACAGAGAACCCACTGGTGTTCGTGGGGCTGTGCACAGGGAACCCGATGGTGTTTGTGGGGCTGTGCACAGGGAACCCGCTGGTGTTCATGGGGCTGGGCTGGGAGGGGCAGGGGGCTCGTCCCCACGCTGAGGGAGGCTGAGGGCAGCTTCCAGGTGGCTCCTCAGTCCTCGCCCACCATCCCCGGAATGCCCCAGGGGACCTCCCTTGTAGGGCCATGTCCCTGGGCTACCTGGGGGCTCCCCTGTGCCCCAGCTGGGGCTTGGGGCTTGGTCTAATTATTCTTTATCTGCTTCTCGTTCATCTGCCTTTCACCTCTGGGTTTATCTTCCAGCGAAACGATCATGTTTTTGCACCAAATCTTTTACCAAGGCCTGAAAGCAAGAATATCCAGCTGGCCGACGCTCGTGCTGGGTGAGTGCCCCTCACCTCACCCCTGCTGCGGGTCGTGCTCCGCTCCCCGGTCACGCTGCTCGTCCTAACGAGACTTAGCAGACCTTCTGCTAATCGTCGGCAGCAGTGCAGTGCAGCGTGGCACACCACTGTTAGCCCCTGAGCCTTGGTAATGTCGGGCGTGGAGGCAAGGGCTTGAGCAAAAGAAAATAATTAAAAAAAAAGACAAAAAAAATCAACCAGTTTCTGTGATCCCAGTTCTGCAGTGAGTGCGCTGATCAATCCCCCAGCTAGCAGCTGACAGAGGCTGTTAATGGGGGGCATGCGCTCATCCCAGGCATGCTCATGTCCCCATGTCCTGAGTGTCCCAGCGTGGGGGCCCCTGCAGCCCCCGGCCCCTGCAGCCCCCAGCCCCTGCAGCCCCCGGCCCCGTGCTCAGCCGGGGGCAGCAGTGGGCAGACCCCAGGCAGGGCAGGGCTGGAGCATGGCGCCCACCTCCCTGCTGCGCCTCTCTGCTCGCAGCCGACCTCTTCGACATCCTGCTGCCCATGCTGAACATCTACCAGGAGTTCGTCAGGAACCACCAGTACAGCCTGCAGATCCTGGCGCACTGCAAGCAGAACCGCGACTTCGACAAGCTGCTGAAGCACTACGAGGCCAAGCCGGACTGCGAGGAGAGGACCCTGGAGACCTTCCTGACCTACCCCATGTTCCAGGTGACTGCGGGCTCCAGGGGCACAACGTGGTGGTGCAAAGCCCGAGCCCCGTGGGAAGCGTCTGGTGGTGGGGAGGGTCAGCAGGGGCTGGGACCCATGTGCTGCTCGGGCACTGCTGGGCTGGTGCAGCGCCCGCGGGGCTGCTCGGAGATGCTGCAGGAGCATCATCTGCCCCTGGTGCTGCCCTGTGCTGCCCGGGACAGCTGGGCTGGAGGTGTGTGGGTGACCCCAAGCTGCCAGGACAGAGATGGGGCACAGCAGGGTCCTGGGCAAACCCAGAACCTTCGCTCCCGTTACTGAGTTTTAGCACAAGGAGCCTGGGAGCTTTCACAACCTCCCAGATCAGGGGCTTGGAGGCAGCACCGGCTGGGGACCGAGAGCCCTCGGTGCCCCCCCAGCCCACCCGCATCCCCCCACTGCTGCGGCTGACTCCCTGCTGTGGTTTGTTGTGCTGCAGATCCCCCGGTACATCCTGACGCTGCACGAGCTGCTGGCTCACACCCCGCACGAGCACGTGGAGAGGAACAGCCTGGATTATGCCAAGTCCAAGCTGGAAGAGCTGTCCAGGTCAGAGCTGCCGGGGTCGGCTCCTCTCAGCCTGTGCTGCCGGGGGGCTCTGGGCCAGGGGCTCTGGGGGTGGGCGGGGGGAGGCAATGGGGCAGGGGCTCCGTGTCCTGGAGGCACCCGGGGTTCGGTGCCTGGTGCTTGCAGCAGGTGGAGAAATGAAGCGTTGGCTGTTATTTCCTGTGCCAAACCCACTGGTCCTCAGTCCTCAGTCCTGAGCCTGCTCATGTGAAGAGTTTCCATCCCGTTTCTGCTCCGCCACGTTGGAGGCGGTTTCATGATGAGGGGGAATTTGTCTGCCCTGAACCACAATTTTGTGATTTCCCAGCAAGGACAGGAACATAAGAAGCACTTCAATCTTTAGAAATCTAGAGGTGTAATCTGGACCAATATCTAGGTTAACTCCTGAGCACCAGAGCCTGTCTGTATAAATACAGATGACAGCTGTAATTCTCTTGATATCCCTTCATTTGCAGTCTGACCTGCTGCAGCCCTCCGGAGCGTCAGAAGGGATCCACTGGGAGAGCCCGGGCACATTTCACTCCAGCCCCAAATTTCTCTTCTTCCTCCTTCAGGATAATGCACGACGAAGTGAGCGAGACCGAGAACATTCGGAAAAATCTGGCGATAGAGAGGATGATTATTGAAGGCTGTGAGATTCTGCTGGATACCAGCCAGACTTTTGTCCGGCAAGGTACCGTGTTTGTGCTGACGTTCCTCCCCTCCGCGATTAACGCGACGCCCCCCGGCCCCCGCCCCTGGGCGCAGCTCCCCTCTGCGGCGCAGTCTGGCGTGCTGTGGAATTTATAAATATCGCCCCTTTTCCACTTTTCTCTGCTCCAAAGCGCCTCGCTTTCAGAGGCTCGGCACCGTGGGGTAGAGCCCCGTGGAGGCAGAGCGCGCGTTTTTGTTACTGCTACCCCCAGACAGGTGGTGGGCACGGGGCAACCGGGGGCTGCAGCCGGTGACTTCGCGGTCTCTGGGGCCTCAATAGCTTCTTGCTGGTCCCGTCCCAGCCCTGTGCTTGCAGCCACGCTTGCCCCTGCCCTGCCCCAGGACCGAGCCCTATCCCCATCCCCATCCCCGATGGTGCTGGAGCCAGGGACCTCTCTCCCGCAGGGTCCCTCATCCAAGTGCCGATGTCGGAGAAGGGCAAGATCACGCGGGGGCGCCTGGGGTCCCTCTCGCTGCGGAAGGAGGGCGAGCGGCAGTGCTTCCTCTTCTCCAAGCACTTGATCATCTGCACCCGGGGCTCGGGCGGAAAGCTGCACCTCACCAAGGTGGGCGCGAGGCGCCGGGGGAAACGGGGGGGTCTCGGGCGCCAGCACGCGTGGCCGCACCCCCCTGTGGGCCCTGGGTGGTCTCATTCCTTCCACGTGGCTGGGCGTCTGTCAGCGGTGTGAGAGCTCTGAGTGGTGCTGAGACGAGAGGCTGCCAGCTCTCGGCAAAGGAAGGTGCGCTGCCTCGCAGCAGAAGCCCTGACAATCTATTCAGCGAGAAACTTAAATTACAGCCTAGCTTTGTGCGCGGCACTCGCAGTCTTCTCCGGCCCCTTCCCAAGACTCAGGCTTTTGTTGGTGGAAGTTTTGCAGTTAATTGAGCAAGAATCGTAGAGAAATTGCTCGTTGCTGGCATTAAATTATCAGTTTGAAAAATTACAGTCCGTGGTGAAGAGTTGATAATTACAACAACAGACTTTTGGGAAATTTAATTTAAAGCTCATATTAAATAATTTATAAACAAACAGTTGATCGGTTGTATGAGGAAAGCTGACACCCCAGCCGTCAGAAACTGCTTTTTCCCACTCAAATCCCCCGCCGTGCTGGCAGCGGCAGCAGGAGCCCCACGGCACCTCCCAGCCCCGGGCTGGGGAGCGGGGGCTGCGAGCGGGGGTCCGGGGCGGGGGGCTGGGGAGGGGTAGGGACCCTTCCCACCCTGGGAGGGCTGGGGGTTGCTGTCCCACCTCTGACCTCGTACCCCCGCTCTGCAGAACGGCGTCATCTCCCTCATTGACTGCACCCTGATAGAGGAGCAGGAGAGCACCGACGAGGACGGTAGGTGCCCTCTGCGCCCCGCGGCCCTGGGGCGGTCACGGCGCGCTTGGTGTCCTCTGTGACTGCTGTGGAAATTCCCCCCGGACCCTCCTGCAATCCCTCCGTACGGGGCAAAACTGGCTGCACAGAGCTCCTGGAGCAAATTCAGGTCCTGAATAGACTCAGGGAAGTCATAATCTACTGGCTGAATGTAATTAAGTAAATTATTTACTGCGTACCAAACCGATGCACACGTATGCCAGTGTAATCCTTCCCAGGCAGGCAGCGAGCATCACACAGCTCAGTGCTAGCAAGTCCAAGAAGGCAAAGATGCTGGACACTTGGCCATGCCTGCTTAATTACAGATTAGCTGTGGAGGAGCACAGCTAATTGCTTTCTCCTGTCCTCATTACAAGTTTCCTAACCCTCAGCCGGGAGCCAGATGCTCCCCTGGCACGCAGCACTGAGCCCAAACACAAGGCCACGCTGTGCTGGTGGCGTGCAGCCTTGGTCTGCACAGGTCTTCCTTTCCCTGGGAACCTGTCGCGTCCTCACCCCAGACAACCCTCAGAACGCAATGAGCTCCTTAAAGCCTTAATACAGCACATCCTGGGGGAGAGGAGGGAGGAGAAACCTTCCTGAAATCGCTGCGTTTGTTTTTTCCTGTTCCAAAGCAAAAGCGTCGGGGCAAGACATCGACCACCTCGACTTCAAAATTGTGGTGGAGCCAAAAGATGCCTCGTCTTTCACAGTCATCCTCGTGGCGTCGTCCAGGCAGGAGAAGGCTGCCTGGACCAGTGACATCAGCCAGGTAGGACCGAGCCGCCAAGCCCCCGAGCGAGGGGGTGCAGCCCTGGCCCCCCTTGGGGGCTGCAGGCAGGCAGCCCACCAGGAGCGCGGTTCTGTGCAGGGGTGGCCAGTGCTGGGAGGCACCCAAACTTCGGTGCCCGGTGGGTTGACATGGAGGCGGTGGGGCAGGAGGGTGCCGAGGGCTGCAGCAGGTCGGCAGGGGCTGCGCTGTGCCCCGCTCTGTGCTCTGCAGCGGGTTTCTGCTCCGACTCCCGCATGTGGTAACGCTTTGCACCTGCTCTGCACTTCCTTTGGACAAATGACTTCAAAGACATTTTTCCCCAGGTGGGAGGATGAGGAAAAGTTGTCAAACAGGGGCTGCCTCATGGCCACCGTGTCCTTGCCTGCGTCCCCTTGCAGAGCAGCAGTGCCCGAGGTGCTGGTGCCCACCCCTGGCAGGGAGCTGACGGCCCCTGGCTGCTGTTGCCCCGCAGCACCCGGTCCCGTGCCCCGTGGCAGGACAATGCTGATGCTGTGCAATGGCTCAGCCCTGGTCCTGCCCGCACCGCGGTCCCCAGCGGTGCCGGGAGGGAGTGGTGAGGTGCCACCGGGTCCCTGCCCAGCGCCCTGCGGCAGCGCGGGCACGGAGGAGCTCAGCTGGGGTGGCGAGGGGGGAGCGCGGGTTTCTGGGGTCTCCTGCGGCGCCCAGTGCCTGGCAGCCGGGGCCTCGCAGAGCTCTGGGGGGATGCCTAGCAGGGGAGCGGGGCTGTCCTCACCGCCGCTCCTTCTCCCACGTCCCACCCGCGTCTCTTGCAGTGCGTGGACAACATCCGCTGCAACGGGCTCATGATGAACGCCTTCGAGGAGAACTCCAAGGTCACCGTTCCCCAGATGATCAAGTGAGTGCTGCCAGTGCCGGGCACGGCTGGGTGCTGCAGGGCCGCTGCCCTGCCCCGCTCCGGCACAGCTCCCCCCACGCCTGGATGTCCCAGTTCTGCCCAAATCACCCCGGTGCCGCAGGTGGGAGAGGTGCGCAGCCCTGCCTGCAGCCCCCAGTCAGCGATGCTGTAAGGACTGGCGAGGCTCAGAAGGCATCGTGGCCTGACAAATATTGACCCCTTCCGTCTGCCTGCTGAGCACTGTGCGCTATTTCCACCCCTTTTGGGGTGCTGAATTCCTATTTTTCCCCGGGAGCATTCCCATGGCACCTCCGTGTGAGCGAGGCTCCTTCCCACCGAGGAGCCCCCACCCCTTTCCCGTGGCCCCACACGTCTCAGGTGCAGCTGCTCTCGCTCAGCAGCCCTTGGTTTCGTTCCAGGCTGGAACCACAGATATCTTGTTTCTCTGCAGGTCTGATGCCAGCTTGTATTGTGATGATGTTGACATTAGGTTCAGTAAAACGATGAATTCCTGCAAGGTCCTCCAGATCCGCTATGCAAGCGTGGAACGGCTCCTGGAGAGGCTGACGGACCTGCGGTTCCTGAGCATTGACTTTCTGAACACATTCCTGCACTCGTACCGCGTCTTCACCACCGCCCTGGTCGTCCTCGACAAGCTCATCACGATCTACAAGAAGCCGATCAGCGCCATCCCTGCCCGGTGAGGCTGCGCACGGCTCTGCTGCCCTTGGCAGGATGGTTTCTGCCCCTTCAGGGCCTGCAGGGAGCACAGTGGGGGGAGGCTGTCCCCCCCCCCCCCCCCCCCCGTGGTGCCCTCGTTTGTCCCCAGTCCATCCTCTGGTTTTCTGGGCCCTGGGGTTGCCCTGTGGTCATCCCACCCCGTTGGTAAACCCTGCCCGTGCCCTGCCTCAGAGCAGGAGTGCACAGCAGGGGCTCGCCCTGCGGGGGCCGTGCCCTGGGGCTGCTCCCCCTGCAGCATGGAGCCCCCCCAGAGCCAGCACTGCCGGGGGGGTCCTGGAGCCACCACCAACACCGCAGAGCGGGTGCCAGCTCGCCCTTCTCCCCCTGCCCAGGTCCTTGGAGCTCCTGTTTGCCAACAGCCAGAACAACAAGCTGCTCTACGGCGAGCCCCCCAAGTCCCCCAGGGCCAACCGCAAGTTCTCCTCGCCGCCCCCCCTCTCCATCACCAAGTCCTCGTCCCCCAGCCGGCGCAGGAAGCTCTCCCTGAACATCCCCATCATCACGGGGGGGAAGGCGCTGGACCTGGCTGCGCTCAGCTGCTCCTCCAACGGCTATGCAAGCATGTACTCATCCATGGCCCCGTTCAGCAAGACCACTCTGGACATAAACAAACTGTACGTGTCCAGTAACTATCCCAACAAAATCCCCGACGAAGGAGAAGCAGCCTCAGAAAAACAAGAGGAATCGCTGCCGAGCAAGCCAAGTGAGTCCCCGTGGGCTGGCACGGGCGGGAGCGCACGGCTGTGGCACCGCGAGCAGTGCCCCCATCCTTAACGAGATGCCCCCCATCCGTAACGGGAATGGGAAAAGGCTGCAGCCCCCCCAGCTGTAACCTCTACACCTCAGTTGTCCTGTCCTGGGCTGCCGGCCAAGCACCTTCCCCGTCCCGCTGGAAGGAGCAGGGAAAGCTGAGCCGGGGCTGCACCCCGTGCATTTCCAGTGGTGATCGTGTGTGTGCTCCTTGCTTCTCCCAGGTTCAGACGTGTCTGTCAGGGAGGAGTCCGACACTGACCCCAACCAGAGCGACGAGGCAGAGGCTGAAACTTCCCCCACAAAGTCTCCGACTACTCCAAAGTCCATCAAGTGCAAAAACTCATCAGGTAACGCGGGAGCCGTGCGTGTCCAGCTCGTGGGCCATTGGCAGCTGCCCTCTGCCTTTGAGCCTGCCGTACAGATCTGCTGAAAGACGCAGGTGTAAACCTCAGGCAGACGTGGAAAGGAGCAGGGCTCCACTTGTAAGTTTGCTGCAAGGGAACAGGGAAATGCCAAAGTCCCCGGCCCAGATCACAGAGCTGGTCTGCGTCTGCGCTCCTCCCTCTCCCCCCATCTCTGTGCTGATCTGGCATTTTAGGAGCGAGTTACACTGCAAAAACGTGAGCCTGACCCGGCACCAAGCACTGATTTATCTGAGGGGTTCTCCCCTGTAGCTCCCTGAATGTTGTCTGTAGCACTCTGCAGGTTTAACCTGTTAACGCTGTGCTGGATGAAGCCTCACAGCAGTGCGGGGCCCAGAGCCGCTCACCCCCTTTGGCAAGACGAGGGCTGGTGAGGGCGGGGGGCTCGGCACGGGGACGGGGTGCTGCGGGGAGGTGACCTCCTGGGGCTGCTGCCGTGGCTGAGTGCTGTTGTGTCCCCCCCAGACTTCTCCTTGTTTTCCTACAACAACGGCGTGGTGATGACGTCCTGCCGGGAGCTCGACAGCAACCGCAGCGCCCTGTCCGCCGCCTCCGCCTTCGCCATAGCCACGGCGGGTGCCAACGAGGGGACGCCCACCAAGGAGAAGTACCGGAGGATGTCCCTTGCCAGCGCAGGTACACGGCCCCGGGCTGCCCTGCTGCAGGACAAGCTCTGTGGGCGCCCATCTCCGTCGCGTCTGGCCGTTTTCCTCCGGGAGCAGCCTGGCTCTGGGGTTGGCACAGTGCGCGCAGCCAGACCTTTTGCACCCACAGCTGGCTGCGCGCACGGCCCCAGGCACCCCCTGCCCTGCAGCGCTGAGCCTTGCTGGCTGCTGCATCCTCACGGTGCTCAGAGTGCTGGGGCTTTGCCTTCTAGCAGTAGCTTAGGCTTTGCCCTAAGCGGTCCCTGGCAGAGCTGTGGCTCTGCTAAATGATGGGCCGTCCTTTCAGGCTTCCCGACCGACCAGCGGAACGGGGACAAGGAGTTTGTGATCCGGAGAGCGGCCACCAACAGGGTCCTCAACGTGCTGCGGCACTGGGTCTCCAAACACTCACAGGTGTGGTTGGGGGGGCTGGGATGGGCACAGGGGGGTCCCGGGCTTGGGGGCTCCCCCATGGTGCAGGGGCCGGGCAGCTCAGGGGCCTTGGTGCGCTCTTTGGGGTCGCTCAGTGCTGGCACAGGCTCGGCTGCATGCCTGTGGGCTCAGCTAGGCTCCAGCTGGAAAGGCAATTTGCCTTTTTTTTTTAATTAAGCAAATGAGTGGACGTGGGGAGGAGATTAAAGCTGCCAAGCAGGGGAGCTGGAGCTCCTCGTGCATGGCACAGAGGATGATGTGGTTTGATTGCAGTGTTTGCATATTCGGTGTGCACACGAGGAGGGGTGGGATCTGCTGGTATCCTGCTGCTGGGCACCGCGGCACGGGGCTGCTGGAAGTGGGTTGGCTGGGTTTGATTCCTGCACGGAGGCTGCAGGATGAGATCAGGGTCAGAGCCCGGGCATCCCCTGCTGTCCCTTGTCCCCCCCCTGCTGCCCATTTCTCCGGGCTGGGGCACAGCTGGGGAGGAGCGCTGGGGGCAGGCACCCCCCGGTTGTTACTGGGAAGGCAAAGGTTTCTCCCAGTCCAGGTGATGCCAATGCAGAAAGACAAAATGAGCCCAGAGCATTTCCTGCTGGCTTTCCCCAGGGTGTTGGCCAAGGGGCTGTGGGGTGGGAGCAGCCGGCCCATTGTGCCCACCCCGTGGGTAGCCAGCGGGTGATTAATCGCGGCGAGGCTTTAAGCAGGCAGCGAGGAGAGCTGCTTGGAACGCGCTACAATGGGAGTAAAACTGATGGAAGTTGTAACTGTGCCCATTTTGGCAGGACTTTGAAACCAACGAGGAGCTGAAGTTCAGAGTGATTAGCTTTCTGGAGGAAGTTATTCACGATCCTGAGCTCCTGACCCAGGAGAGGAAAGCAGCAGCCAACATTATAAGGTAAAGGGCTCTTGGTGCCGTTTGCTTTTCCTGGACGCTGTGCCAGGCTCTCGGCGGCTGCTTTCAGCTCTCGCCCAGGATAAAAGCAGGCATGAAACCCTAGCACGGGGTCTGGCAGCAGGTTCAGGAGGTGCCTGCAAAGAGGAAAGGCTCTCCGTGCCCCCCGCGCATCCGAGCAGCAATGGGAGCGCGGGGGCCACAAGCAGGGCATGCCACCTCCGCCCCTTGTGCCTCTCACCGGTGCCTAACTCCGAGTGCTTCACCTGCTAAAACCCGTGAGCGTGGGGTCACACCAGCTGGTGCATGCAGACCCATCGCTTCCCCCGCTAAGGCAGCGCTGCCTTTTTGTGCTGCAGGACTCTGACGCAGGAGGATCCCGGAGACAACCAGATAACGCTGGAGGAGGTGGTGCAGATGGTGAGTGCTTCTCCCCTCCTCACTCCCTCTGGTTGCCTGACGAGGTGCCAGGCCAGCGGCAGCCCAGCAGCCCTGATGAGGTCCTGTTGCTGCAGCTGGACGGACAGATGGACAGAGGGGGCTGCACGGGGCCCTGCGGGGCTCCTCCTGCCCCCGGGACCTGTGCACACCCAGCCATGGTTCCTGGTGTCCCCGGTGTCCTGTGCCAGCGCGGCTGCACGTGGGCTCAAAGCGACGAGTGTCAGCGCAGCTGGCTTCGGCACTGAGCCGCTGCCGCCAGCAGGGCCCAGGGAGCGTGCGATGAACGCGTCGGGGTGGCTGCAGCACGGGTGCCGCTTCTCCGCGCTTAGCAAAAACAAAGCCGGTTCCCAGGCGAAGGACGAGAGCCACTTCAAACTGGCCTGGTGCACCTGCAATAACAGTGCCTCTGGCCTTTGGATCTGCCTCCTGGTTTCTGGAGTTTCTGAGTGCCTTCGGGGTTTTTTCAGGCTTTTGTCTGCAGTCAGTGGTGCTGCACACTGCCTTTGGAGAGGAGAACACAGAGCCAGGTTTTCAGTCTGCCCTCCTGCTGAGGAGCCCAACTTTAAGGAAAACACCCGGGAACGGCAGCGACCTGCAGGCAGGGCAGGGTTTAGAGGTGCACGTGTTAGTGCCAAAGCACAGCCCAGTCCCTGCGAGAGGTCCCTGTGCAGGGCCTGGGGGCCGAGGTGGTGGCTGGGCCCCAGCCCCCCCGGCTTGGGTGGTGGCTGCGGGCACGGGGGCAGCTGCAGCCTGGGGTCCGGGACATCCCTGTGCGTGCTGCTTTTATGGACACCCCCTGGAAAAGCCATCCCGAGCAGCTCCGGCTCCTCGCACTGCTGACCCCACGGATGCTTGTGCTCCAGCTGGGGTTCCCTGGTGCTTTATTAATTAAACAGAGGTAGAGCAGAAAGGCAGTGGTTACAGAAATCAGTGTGCCGGGGCCTGTTCTGGAGCTGACACCTAATTACTGCAGTCGAGAAGTTAATTTTGTGTTCGTACACGTGCACGGGCGGTAACGTGATTAAAGCTCCCCGGCTGCACGGAGCCGGCAGATCCCGGTGCTGGTGGGATGTGGGGACCCTGCCCCCTGAGCTCCCTCCTGGCTGCTTGGTGCGTTGCTTGGCACTAGAGATGCCTTTGGCCTTGTTCTTTTGTCTGTGAGTTGTGAGAAGTCTTAATTAATTAGCCCTAATTGTCGCCTGTGCTGTTTAGGCTGAGGGAGTCAAAGCAGAGCCTTTTGAAAATCACTCGGCGCTGGAAATAGCAGAGCAGCTGACGCTGCTCGACCACCTCGTCTTCAAGAAGATCCCCTACGAGTAAGTGTCCCGGGGTGCCTGGGGGGCTCCCCTCCCGTCCCCCGGTCAGCGCCCCCCTGGAGCCCAGACGCGGGGTCCCGGCCACCCACAGGGCTGGTAGGGCTTGGGTGCTGCGGGACGATGGGGATCGAGCCTCGCTACGAGCCTCGTCCTTCGCAGGGAGTTCTTTGGGCAAGGCTGGATGAAGCTTGAGAAGAACGAAAGGACTCCTTACATCATGAAGAACACAAAGCACTTCAACGACGTGAGTGCGGCCAGGGGGCAGGGAGAGGGTGCGGGAGCAGCAGCACCGCCACGCCTGGGCTGGGGCTGGGGTCTGCGAGTTTTGTCTGCTTCCATCGGTGCTCGGTGGGTGCTCAGCGCTCTGGGGGACCACGGCAGGGGGGGCACCTCCCGGTGCCGATTGCTGCTGCAGCGAAGGGAAACTTGTAAAAAAGCTGGAGAGCTCGTAGCTGAGCCGGGGGGCTGCTGCCCAAAGCACTTCTGACACCGGGCTGGGGCTGTCGTCTCCCTGAAGGTCAGCAACTTGATAGCGTCTGAGATCCTGCGCAACGAGGAGATCAACGCGCGAGTGAGCTCCATCGAGAAGTGGGTGGCGGTGGCAGACATCTGCCGGTGCCTGCACAACTACAACGCCGTGCTGGAGATCACCTCCTCCCTCAACCGCAGTGCCATCTTCCGCCTGAAGAAAACCTGGCTCAAGGTCTCCAAGCAGGTACGGCGCGGGGCTGAGCCGTCCCCGAGCAGCCCAGCCCCAGCCTGGCCGCCGGCTCTGTTCGTCCTGCTGGATGTGCCTGCAGCTCAAGGAGCCTTTTCTGAAGCGTGGTTATTGCAGTGCACACACGCGTGTGCTTCTCTAGACTGTTTTTTTTGGGGCTCCTCATACCAATTATGGATGAGCGAAATTAATTCCTGTGTTGCATTACTTGGTACAGAAATAGCGTGTATCGAGGCTGGCTGAGCCCAAGGGCTGCCGGAGACGGAGCCGCTGTGTGGGCTCCTCTCTGAATCTGAAACGTCGTGGTGGGTTTTTTTCCTGCAAAAAGCCAAACCTGTGAATTTAGACAGGCAGTGGAGAAGGAGCAGGGAGGTAGGGGAAGGGAACTGTGCGTAGCCTATCCTTGCTACATGCTGGAGGCGTTTTGCTTCCCAGTGCTCGCTCAGCTCCTCTGGAGGCCTCCGGGAGCTGCAGGCAGCACCCAGGGCAGTGGCTGCGGGTGTCCCACGGCCGGGCAGGGGCTGCAGCGGGGCGGGCGGCATGGGGCAGCCCTGGGGACGGGGTCCCTTCCACTCTGCCCCAAACCCTTGGGTCTCTTGCAGACGAAGGCTCTGATCGACAAGCTGCAGAAGCTGGTGTCGTCCGAGGGCAGGTTCAAGAACCTGAGGGAGGCGCTGAAGAAGTAAGTGGAGGCGGTGATGCCCCGTGGCTGGCCCAGCTGCGCGTGGCTCCGCTCCCCGCCAGCCACGCGCCGCACCGGACAGTGGTGCTGGGCATCACTGCCACTGCTGGTCCCCCAGATTGTCCTTGTGGGGTGGTCACTTGGTGCCACAAACCACTCCAAGGCACGGCGCCCCGCAGGTGTGCTCGGGCCGTGTCGTGTCCGTCAGTGCTGTGCGTTTGCTTGGCCTCCTCGCTCTCGGGATCCATTATTTGCGTCCCTTTAGCACCGTTCCTTTTTGGTTTCAGTAAGTGAACCCAGGGGGGTGCTGGGGCAAAGCCGCCTGCTCTCGTAACGAGTCTCCCGTGCGATTTTAGTTAATTGTCTCGGCCTGCAGGGAGGCAGCAGGGATGAGCTCTGGAGCCCCTGTGCGTTACAGAACCCCTCACACCCTGACCTCTGTGGGGCCCGACCCTTCTCCCTCCCCTGCAGAGCCCAGACAAGCCCCGAGTAAGGAAGTTTTCTCTCTCGTTCGTTTCCAATTCGCTCCTGAAGCTGCGACCCTCCTTGTGTCCCCTACCTGGGGATGTACCTGACCGACCTGGCCTTCATAGAGGAGGGGACCCCGAATTACACTGAGGACGGGCTGGTGAACTTCTCCAAAATGAGGATGGTGAGTGCTGTGCTCCCGCTGCGCCAGGCTGCGAGACCCGTGGGTCTGGGCGCCGGGTGGGTGCGCAGGGGAGCAGGCGGCTCCGCTCCTGTGCCGGGGTGGAAGGGTGCAGGCAGGGCGGTGGGCTCGGTGCCCCGCTGGTGCCGGGACGTGGTGGCCGTGGTGGTGGCAGAACCGTCAACAGCTGCTTTGTTCTCTCCCTGGACAGATTTCCCACATCATAAGAGAGATCCGCCAGTTCCAGCAAACCTCCTACAAGATCGAGCACCAGCCTAAGGTACGAGGGCCGCACGCTCCCTCCTCTCCTCGTGCCCCACCTGAACTGCAGCGCCCAAGCCTTGGATCTTTGGCAGCTCCTTTGGGGAAGATGTGGGACTTCTGCGCTCCCCGTGCTTGGAGTGGCCGGGGAGCGGCAGAGCTGTGCACAGCAAGGGGGTGGGGGGGGGTCCCTGGTGGGGGGGTTCCCCTGTGCAGGAGAGCTGCTCCTGGGCAGGCACTTGGCCAGAGCTCATGTTTTACCCGGGGCTGAAAGGAGGAATGAGTAACAAGTGGCAGCGGGACCGCGTCTGCTGCTCCCTTGGTGTTGGTGCCGCAGCAGAAGCCTGGCTGGTGCCTCCCCGCCGGGAGTGGTGCTGGTGCTGTGCTGCCGGGGCTCAGCAGGGCTGCAGGGATGGATGGAGGACGGCTGCAGCAGCTCCCCTGGGTGCTGCAGGGGAGGCGTTGCTTCAGACAGCCGCCACGCCTGGATGCAACAGGCTCAGCACCGGCTGAGCTCTGACCTTTCTCCCGATGGGGTTCCTGCCGTTGTGGACGTTCGGCAGAGCTGGGGTCGTGTCCAGGCTGTGCTCGCTCAGCGCCCCGTGCACCCGCAGCGTGTGGCTAACAGCACGGGACCTGCGATGCGTGCCCCAAGGGCTGCCTTGGCCAGCTGTGTGCACAACGGGCAGGGTGGGCAGGGAGCAGCCAGCACCCTGGGGTGCTCCTGGGGCTGCTCGGAGTGTTTACAAAGCGCATGCACTGCTTGCTTGCAGGGACCACAGTGGGATGCACCACAGCGGCTGTGCCCTCCCTTGGTGCTGCCGCTCCCCTGCAGCAGCTTTGCACAGAGCAGAGCCGCTCTGTGTCCTCCCCAAACCCCCAAAAGTTGCAGCTGGGCTGTCCCAGCCCAGGGTAGAGGCGAGGAGGAGCCAAGGGCCGCGGGCTGCCAGCACAGACCATCCCACCCATGCAGCCTGGCGCTGGTGGCTTCTGCCATGCGGTGTCCCCCCCATGCATGAGGAGGTGGCAAGTTGTGGCCACCCTCGTGCTTCCTCTGCTGCTGCACAGGGGAACCACGCAGGAAGCATCGCCGTGGTGCGGGGTTTCCGCCGCCTGCAGGGCTGCTGCTCTCCAGAAACAGCAGGGCCCATCCTGGGGCCGTGCCTCTGCTCTGCAGCCGTCCACTGAGCCCGCACCGTGCCCGGGACATGGCACCAAACCCCCTCAGTGCTGGGGGCTCCTGGGGCAGTGCCAGGAGCTGCCCATGTTCCTCCAGACCATGACCCCCAGCTGGGCTGGTGCAGGCTGCGGGATCCCGGCTCTGATTTTCACTTCTGCAGCGCTGGGCACCACGGCCTGGTACCCACGGGGGGGCCAGGCTGGTGCTGCAGCCGGGTCTCACCGGGGCGCACCAGATAAATCCCTGCCTCCTCCTGGCTGCCAGTGCTTGGGGAAGGGAGAAGTGTCTGTGAAAGCTCCCCAGGCCTGAGAAACCCACTGAAAACAGCCCACCCCACGTGCAACTCCCGCTGGTGCTTTGCTGCCGGCTGACCGTGACCCCCCCACCGCCCGTGCCCCCCCAGCCAGCACCAGCTGTGCCGCGGCGCTGCCAGCGAGCCCAAAACGGCACTGGGGAAAAAAATCTCCCAGGCACTGCCAGCGGGTTTTCTGCTAACGCCAGAGCAAATGTCCTGCCCTGTCAGCAGCGTTCCTGCAGCAGGAGCCGGTGTTCCCTGCGTTAAGGGTCTGGGGCCTGAATTATCAGGATTTGGTGTTCGCAGCTGAACAGAGCTGATAGAACAGCCCTGGAGAGGACAGCTGGGAAGAAAAGCAGAAGAGCAACTGGATGACTTTGCAACCGGGGGGTGGGATAAGCACGTGCAATGCCCGTGTCCGTTGGCAGGAGCTGCGGGCCCTCCTCGGCCTTTCTCCGTTCCTCATTTCAGCGTTCATCGCTGGCCGCGGAGCGAGGCAGAGGTGAGCGCAGCTGCTAACGGTCTGACCCCGTCCCCAGGTGACGCAGTACTTGCTGGACCAGTCGTTTGTGATGGATGAGGAAACCCTTTACGAGGCGTCTCTGCGAATAGAGCCCAAGCTGCCTTCCTGAAGCCCGAGAGCGGCCGGCGGCTGCTCGTGTACACACGCTATAGCATACTGTACATAGCTCCTTGTTCATGTCGGACGCCCTGGAGTGACTCCCACGTATGTGCTTCTCCGAGCAAACCCAGCCCCTCGGTATTAGGCCGCAGTAGACCTCGCGTAGGATTTCCCCGCGTTGTTTAAGGTTTCACGCGTCGACACTTTGCTGGAGTCCCGGTTTCTTTTTGATGATGTTATTTTTGTCATTTGTTCTTCTCGCGGGGGTTGGGGACGGCAGGGCGGCGGGCCCTACACCAGCCGCGCGGGCGCTCGCCTCCCTCGCCCAGCCTGGCACGGGGAGCGGCTGCAGGGCAGGGGGACGCGGCTGGCGCCCGCGGGCGCCGTAAGGCAGCGGAACAGCACCGATTAAAGTTATCCCACCGTATGAAGCTGCCCTCTCTGTGTGTGCCACCACCCCCTGCCAGGGGGCTCCTGCGCGGAACCGAGCCCGCTGCGAGCGGGGAGAGGAAACGGACCTCGTGCCCTTGGCTGCATTCTGCTCCTGCCAGCTCCTGTCGATATGCTACAGCTCCGTATTCCTTGTGACAACTGAGTAACATGATGTAGAATTAGACAAAATGACCGAGTGTTTTTATTACATATACTGTAATCCTGTCTAACCACCTTCTAGCAGGAATATAGTAATGTAGTGCTTATTCTGTGAATATTACCATGTATTTTTTACATTGTACAGTATATAAACACAGTTTAACTTTAAAGTGGCAGGCATGCTCCACTATAACAGACAGAAAACTTTTGCTGTAAGCAATACCTCGTGGTATGAGAATTCTATTTCAAGCCCTAAAATATTTCAACTTACAGCTTGTTTGGAAAAATATTTCCATTTTTGTAAAAATATATGTTTCCTGATTACCTCTTGCTAATAAATCTATTCTATCTCAGGGTGAACGAGGACTGGTGGCGTTTTTATCAGCCTGACCCGGAGCCAGCCCCGCACGGCTGGGGGGGAGCTGGGGGGGGGCCGTGCCCGGGGGGAGCCCGGCGGCAGCGGTGGGTCCGGCCCGCCCCGGGGAGGGACCGGGTGTCCCGCGCCGCCCCACGGAGGCTCAGCACGGCTCGGCTCGGCTCGGCTCGGCACGGCTCGGCGATGGGCTGCCCCGTGCTGCTGGCCTTGGCCGCGCTCCTGGCGCCCGCCGCCGCCGCCTCGGCGGTCACGGCTCAAGGTACCGGGAGGGGACGGGGTGGCACGGCTCGGCTCGGCTCGGCACGGCTCCGGTCGGCACGGCTCCGGTCGGCACGGCTCGCTGCGCCGCTCCGGGCGCTCGTCGGGCCGCGGCCCTGCCCGAGCTGCTCGGCCGGGGAGGGGCGAGCCGAGCCGGGTTGAGCCGAGCCGAGCCGGGCTGGGGCGAGCCGGGCTGGGGCGCCGACATGCCGCTCTCCTCTCTCCCGCAGAGGAGCAGCTGTTCAAGGCCTGGATGCTGCAGGTAAAGCTCCGCTGCCGCCGGGGGCCGAGCCGAGCCGAGCCGGGCCGGGAGCGGCTCCCCGGGGGCGCGGGGCCGGGCCGGCTCCGTGCGGGCCGGGGGCGGCTCGGGGGGCGCCCGGAGGCGGCTCCAAGGCGGGGCGCTGCCACTTGTGTCCCTGCAGAACGGGAGGCGCTACGGACCGGCCGAGTACGGGCACCGGCTGCGGGTCTTCGTGGGCAACAAGCGGCGCATCGACGAGCACAACGCCGGCAACCACAGCTTTGAAAGTAGGAGCTGCCTCTGCCCCGTCCCCCCAGCGCCGTTCTTGGGTGAATACCGCACTCCTCCTTCCTCCTTTTTTTTTTTTGTTAAGTGGGCCTCAACCAGTTCTCCGATCTGACCTTCACGGAGTTCAAAAAGATGTACCTGTGGAGAGAGCCCCAGGTTGGTTAATCGGGAGCCTGTGCCGTGGGGGGCTCCGCGCCGTGGGGGGCTCCGCGCCCACCCAAGGGCCAGCACCCAGTGGCTTTGTGGCCTGAAGCCGCAGCCCTCCCGCCTCGCTCGCAGAACTGCTCGGCCACGAAGGGGAACTTCCTGCGCAGCTCGGGGCCATATCCTGACTCTGTTGACTGGAGGAAGAAAGGGAACTACGTGACGCCCGTGAAAAACCAGGTGAGGAGCAATGGGCAGCGCGGCAGGAGCAGGCACGCTGCAGTGGTCTCCTCTGCGGGCCTTTTTCCCCAGGGAGCCCCTCAGGGCTGGGGCAGGAGGAGGCTGCAGCCTCCCGGGCAGAGGCTGAGCCCGGGTGTAGGCTGGAGGGAGCGCCGTGCCCCCGCCATGCCTCTTGCCCTGGCTGGTGACCCCGCCGCATGTTCCAGACCTGCTCCTCTCCGGTTCCCAACGCAGGGTCCTTGCGGGAGCTGCTGGACCTTTTCTACCACGGGGTGCCTGGAGTCGGCGATCGCGATTGCGACGGGAAAGCTGCTCTCCCTGGTAAGAGGTCCCTGCGGTGGGCAGAGCCCTGCAGCTGCATGAAGCCAGGAGCTCTGTGTCCCTGGGGACATGCCCATCGCTGTCTCCGCTCCTGGTCCGAGTGCCCCGTTGCTCCCAGACTTGGGCAGAACCTTTCTCGGAGCAGGATGAGGCCACGCGGGCTGAACATTGAGGGGTGATGGGTCCCTGGGAGCAGGCGCTGGGGGCTGGAGCCAGCCTGTGGCAGCTCCATGCTGCGAGAGCTCTGGGAGCAGCGCGGGGGGGGACACTCCTGAGCTCCTGGAGCCTTTCTGTCCTGGAAGGGCTGGAAGGCAGCAGCGCTCCAGTGACTTACCCAAGGGTTGTGTATAAGCATTAAAAACAAAGTTGACTTTTGAAAGAGATCTCAGCCAGTGCCTGCGGGCCAGGCGGTGTCAGCAGGCCGGAGAAGGAGAAGGAAGGCGCCTTCCCCAGGGAGCCCCCTTCCCCTCCTCTTCCTCCTCCCGCTGCCTCGGGCAGTGACCAGCCCTGTCCGGACTCCGGATCGCACCGGGGCTGCCTCGACAGGAGCAGCACCCCGGTGTTACCCGTTGTGTGCGGTGTGTGCCGTCTCCCTTGCTCTGAATGCAGTTGTTTGTACGTACACTGACTCCAAAACCTTGTCTGCAGGCAGAGCAGCAGTTAGTTGATTGCGCTCAGGCTTTTAACAACCATGGCTGCAGTGGGTAAGTAAGACAAAGTATGGAAAATAAAAATCAGCATCTTGTGGTCCGTGCTTGACAGCCTTCTTCAGGTGTTCGGATCCTTCCAGACCTTGGAAGTTTTGTTTCCTTGAATCTTTGAAATGTTGTTTCCCCTGGGCTGAGACGTATCACGGAAAATGGTTTGGGGTTTTGTTTTGCTTCATTTTCTTGTTCTAATTTCCCCCTCTCTGAAGGTTGGAATGTTTCACAAAGTCTCCAACACTTCCTAACTTCTGTTGTTTCTCCTGTTTGTTAGTTTTTCTTCTGATACTTGTTTTTTTTAACAGATACCAGCCAGGGGTGCTGTGTAGCTAGGCCCTAACATGCTTGGGGAAAGCAAGGGAAGTTTTATCTATTGCATTGCTCATGGGTCACACATATCTCATGGTGCTCTAAGGAACCCACAGAAACCTCTGCTTCCCCTTTGGTAAATTCCTACTGGCACTGCTACAAGAAGCAGAAAACAGGGCTTTCTGCAATCCTTTTTTCTGTAAGATAAGTGGTCCCTGAGGAATGCTCAGAGAGCTGAGCAAAACCACTTTTTGGTGCTTTTTCTCTTTTATGTGACTCGTTGTTGCGAGCACACCCTGGTCGTGCTCCTCGTTCCTTCCCTCCCCACGTGTGCCCCTCAGGCAGGGGGGGTCAGGGGGCTCCTGCCTGCCCCAGGCTGTGTCGGGGGGCCCTGGGAGCTGCGTCTCAGCCGCAGGCTGGGCACAGGTCACGGAAAACCTCCTCACAGGAGGAGAGGCCAAAGTCCCCCCGGCGGTGGAGCTCATTTGGCGGGCGGCCTTGGCCCGGTGGCCTCATGCCTTCGGGCTCCCGTGTTGGTGTTGTCCCCAGGGAGCCCTGAGCTGTTGGGTGCCCATGCAGGCCCACGTGCAGGACCGTGCCCAGCAGTGTGACGGACTGGGCCGGGGCTCCCAGGCGGGGACATGCTGCGGGGACAGACCCGAATCTGTGCCTCAGAGGGTGTGGGAAGCACGCTGCCCTTCCCCTCGCGCCGCGTCCGTAGGGTGGTGGAGGAAGGTTTCTGGTGAGCTCTGCAGAAGCTGCCGCGTTGCTGTCCCAATTAATCTGCATGCTGGCTGTGTTGTTTTGCAGGGGCCTGCCAAGCCAAGCTTTCGAATACATAATGTATAACAAAGGGCTGATGGCGGAGGATGCCTACCCGTACCGGGCTAAGGTACTGCCGGGGGGCTCGGGCGCGTTTCTGCATCGGGGGGTGCAGAGCGGGCTCTGGCACTGACTCCTTTCTGCCTGCACAGAACGGCACGTGCAAGTTCCAGCCAGACAAGGCTATTGCGTTCGTCAAAGATGTTATCAATATCACGCAGGTAAGTCCCTGAGGGAGACATTTCCAAACTTCAGGGCGTTCGTTCGCGCTGCGCCAGGCCTGACCTGGAAAGCTCTCGGCTGCCCTGAGGCGTGCTGCGCCCTGCGGCCTGTTCCTCCTCCCTGCTGCTCACTGCGGGCGTATGGGGCCCCCCGACCTCGTATGGGGCCCCCCGACCTCGTATGGGGCCCCCTGACCTCATCCCCAGCTCGCAGGGTGTCTGTGCCCCCCTTCCCACAGCAGGATGTGCACCCAACCGGCTGCAGTGAGCTCTGGCACCCATGGAGCGTGCGACCAGCTCCAGCGCCTGCAGGGAGGCGTCCGAGCAGGGCTGGGCAGCCTGGTGGTGATGGCTGCTTCTGAAAGCTGCTCTCCGCCAGCGGGTGCTGCTTGGCAGAATCACTTTGCATCCTGACTGCGCCTGTGCAGGCTGCTAAAAGTCCCCTAAAAGTCCTGCTGCTCCCTTTTCTGAAGGTGGCACCAGTGGAGTGCCGCAGTCCCGCACAGGCACTGGGGGGCTTTGCCTTCTGTCCACAGTGGGTGTGCCTCCCGAAGATAATAAATTCTTGGCTCTTGTATCTCAGTGCCCATGAGAGGCACGTTTCTGCCCGTGAGCAGAAAGCCAGGAATGGCCACTGTGCTCTGGCTGCTGTGACTGGTCCCAGTGTAACCAGGAGATAAGTGACCCCGGGATCCTCTTCTTGCAGTATGATGAGGCTGGCATGGTGGAAGCCGTGGGGAAGTACAACCCAGTGAGCTTTGCATTCGAGGTAACGAGTAACTTCATGCACTACAGAAAAGGAGTCTATTCAAAGTGAGTATTTCTGAGCCTGGAGGGTGAGAGGGAAGAGGGCCGGAGTCTCTCACATCTCCATTTCTCCTTCTTTGTGGCGCTGGACACAGGGACTGGACTGTATTCTTGCATTTCCTTTTAAACGGAAAATAGAAAATATAAGCAAATTGAGCCTTGAAATACTGATATCCCAGGGGGATAAGAGGGCAGCACGAGGAAGAGGGAACAGCGTGCTTGCAGACAGTTTACTGCTGGGAGCCAGTCTGACCTCAAGGCCAGGCTGTGTTTGAAACACCGGTCTACAGCAAAGGCAAAAAGCTACCTGAAGGGCTGATAGCACACTTTAGAAAGGCTGTGGAAGCTAATGGTGACAGGGTAGATTTCTGTAGGCAAGAAAAGTGCATGTTTGGAGAGAACTAGAAAAACGCTTTAGGGTAATGAATCCCCAGTCACGTAGAACTGCAGGGAAAATTAAACGAAGAGTCTAAGCATGAGTGGTCTGCCCCAGGGAGCTGCGAGGGAAAGAGTAGGCAGTGTCGTGAATTCAAGTGGCTTTGCTGTTGCAATAAACTCAGTGTTTCCTTTAAAAAGTTGACTGCCAGCAACAGGCAGATGTAGGGTGTGAGAGCAGGGGGACAGTCAAGATACTTTGTAATAGGACTCCAGTTTAAGGAACACATCAGGTAATGTTACCATGTCTAAGGTAGGTTTAACTCAAGGTGTACAGAACAATTGGTGTCCCAGGGGTTTCAGCCTATGCTCCACAGACCAACTACTAACGGATTCAAAAAGAGCACATCTTTAGTGGTGGTTATTGATCTCTTAGTGATCAGCAATTTGAAATTGTGTAAAAACAGGATTTGTGGAGATGGGAGCTTGTACCTTGTGTTGTCTTGATAGCAAGGCAGCAACTTTTATTGAGTGCAATTTAAACACAGGAAGTGCAAAGGAAATGCAAAAAAATGTGTAGTGAGATTGAGGAGCTCACTGTTGCTTGTGCAGCATGTGAAATGCACTAAGAACTTTGTTTTTCATTGGAAACATTCCTTTGCTTCTCTTTTGTGTGTGTGTGTGTTGTAGGTTGTTCTTGTGTGACAATGTTGATGTTAATTCAGAACAAAAGGCCAGACCAGGTGCTAGGATCCAAGGTCCATATAGCCTAGCACCATGACCTCTCATACAGCCGGTAGTAATTTCTGAGTGAGAAAACAGAGCTGTATCTCCTTTTCTAGTCATTCCTCCCTACTTGCCACAACTGGAAGTTCAGAGTATCCATTAGTTCTTTTTGCATGTGAAGTGCGGTCAAAAATGCTGGCTAATCCATGATTAACTACAGGCTATTGTTTTAAGCAAAAAAAATCTGCATTATTTTCCTTTTGCAGCCCACGATGTGAGCACACTCCTGACAAGGTGAACCATGCTGTCCTAGCTGTTGGGTATGGAGAGGAAAATGGGACTCCTTACTGGATTGTTAAGAACTCCTGGGGCCCTCTGTGGGGTATGGATGGGTAAGGAGGCCCCAGCTTTGCTAAACACATCATGGTCTCCCGCTGCCTGGTAAAAGAATGTCACGTGCGTGGGATTCTACCTGCACGTGTGAGCTGCCAGGTCACCCTGATGCTCTCAGGCTGAAATTTGCACAGCTGTTTCGTAATCTGTGAGAAGGCAGGTAAATCACCTGAGCCTTGGGAGTGGAGAAGGAGAGCTGGTTATGAAAACCGGCCTGGGGTGACTGGTTAGGGACCAGCGACCAGGCCAGCGGTGCAGCGCCGTGCAGCTGATGCACCTGGCTGCTGTGTGGTGGTGCAGTGCCTCTTCTGTGCTTACACAGCTAAAAAGAACAGGTTGTGCTGCAAGTGCACTCCAGCTCCACAGTATCTTGTGTATTTCCAGCTGCAAGTGAAACTTTGTAGTTGGGAGCTAGCTTGCGATACGGGGGGAAGGGGAATGGCATCTCCCGGTGACCTACTGAGATAACAGCTCTGTGACATGTGTCTGCTCTTTGCATCGGTATGAGAAAGGAACTCACAGGTGACAGCGGTCACCGTGTGTCGGTGTCAGGCATGGTGACTGCTGGAGGAGCAGGGAATGCTGGCTCATACCTGTTTGTTTCTCTTTCCAGGTATTTCCTAATTGAACGCGGCAAGAATATGTGTGGTCTTGCTGCTTGTGCATCTTACCCTATTCCCCAGGTGTAAGAGGAGAGCACAGGCCGGGGAAAGGGGATACAGAAAAAGGAATAATTGATCACGTGTTAATTTCTAAATGCTAAAATCCAGAACGCAAGAAGAAGTCTGCCGATGTTTGTTACGTGCAGGTGGATTCCTCTGCTTGCACGAAGCTTCTTGTGGCAGGCAGATCCGTGCCTGCTCTCCCTAGCCAAATAAGCGTGCTCCTGCCCCGACAGCCGCAGCCCCTGGCTTCCCACCGCAGCTGCAGGCGGTGGTGGGGCGCCGGCCCCCCCGCGCTGACAGAGCCAGGAGCGCCCACGGTGGAACTGCCACGCGGCCGCCCAGCTTCGGGGTGCCACAGCCTCAGCCCCCCCTGAGCCGGTTGTGTTCCTCCGTCAGCAGACGCAACGTCTGGGGACTTCTATTTTTTTTTTCTCTGAAGGCAGTTTTTCCTTTCTCTAGAGAAAGATGAGTGCTGTGATTTTTAAAGTTTTATCCGTGCTCATTTAATGGTTTTAGCATTTTTGTAAAAGATTAAAGAAAAATGAGGATATTTTAAGGAAAGCACTGAAGGAAGGGATGATTTTATGAATCGATCAATGAAGCAAAAGGTTCGTTACTGTTTGAAGGCAGGACGGAGAAGCCCTTTCGCCAGCAGAGGGCATTTATGCGTTATTCCGTGCTGGCCTGCCGCTGACCCCGCGCCTGCCTGTTACCGGAACCAATAAAGCAATCCACCTCTCCCCCTCGTTAACGGATGTGTTAATTAATTAGCTGCACGGTCATGCGTGGGAGATGCTGCGCTAACAGTGGAAGTGCAGCTTTCTGACCATGAACGTGGATTGAACTTAGTTGGAAAACAAACACAAAAAGGCCCCTCCGCTCCGACGGGCCCCGCGCCGCCATTTTGTGGAGGAGGCGGGCAGAGGGCGGGGCGAGTCCCCTCGCCATGGAGACGGAACCGCCGTGTCGTCACTTCCGGCCCGGCGCTGCCGTCCAATGGGCAGGCGGGCGGCGGCTGCGCGCCCAATGCGAAGGGCGCGCGGGACGGGGCGCGCGAGGCGCGGCGGGAGCGGGCCGTGAGGGGCGGCGGGGGGCGGCCCGGTGCCGTCATGGCGGCCGTGCCGCACAACAACCTCTGGGAGCAGCTGCAGCTGCACTCGGCCCGCGGTGCCCTCAGCAAGCCGCCGCCCGCGCGGAGCCGGCCTGGGTGAGTACCGGGAGGGCGGCGGGGGGCCTGACCGGCTGACTGACTGACCGGCTGACTGACCGGCTGACTGACTGACCGCCCTTCGCCTCTTTTCCAGGGTCTTCACGTTCAAGAAGCCCACCCCGTGCGGCAGGGAGCGCAGCGGGAGCTCGGCGCTGCGGGACAAGGACGTGAACGCGGCGCCGGCCGGCGGACAGCGGAGGAGGCCCGCGGAGCCCTTCCCGGTGAGGGGCTGCGGCCCGGCCACGGTCCCCGCCGCGCTCTGCCCCGGCCCGGTGCCCCGGCGCACTGCTGAGGAGACGAACGGGGCCGGCAGGAGGCCGCTGGCCGCTCCCGCTCGGGATGGGGGCCCTGCTCCGCTGGGAGGGGGGCCCGTCGCTGTGGACGATGAGTGGGACGATATGGACGACTTCGACTTGTCGGGCATCGAGAAGAGATTCTCCAAACCAGCCGTTTTGTCCCCCAAATGCCAGAGGGCCGCCTGCAAGGCTCCCCAGAGACCGAGCTCCCATGTCAATAAGCTGTCCGGGGCCGTGAATGGCAACGCAGCATCCCCAAAACCTGGCTCTTGGGAGCCTAAAGGAACGCCTCCCGCTGAGGAAGAGCAGCACTCATCCCAAGGGTCTGTCATCTGTCTTGGGGACATGGTCCACTGTGGCGGCGACAAGATTGTGGGCGAGGATCTTCGGGAGAAGTTAACTACTGACGTGACTTTGGATGATGAGAGGGAAGAGGCTCACAAAGGTAACGGGCTATTTTAAAGCATTGACAAACTAGAATAAAACATGTTTGTGTTTGTGCACCTGAAGACTTCATTTTTCAGAAATGTAGAACTTGTGAGCCCTCCGTGAAATCAGAGGGAGCTGCACACACCTCTCTGACAGTGGTCTTAGGCACGTGGATTTCATGTTGGTAACTGTGCTTTGTGAATGTGTGGTGTTGCAGATATTGGAGAACTGTCTCTGCCGCAGCAGGTAGCATGCTACCATTGGAGCTGCAAGACTTCTCAGATAGCATTCCAGAAATAAGGACCAATAATCTGCAGAGATGTTATGGGGGAAAAAAACAAAACAAAACGGTTTTATAATTCAAATAAAAGAGATCTAAAATCAACTTATGCCCAAATTAAACAATGCGAAATATTAAACCAGAAAAAGAGATCTATATTGATTTTTAAAAACAAGCAAACAAATGAAAAACAACCGCACATCAGTTATGACCACAAAGTTCGTGGCCATCAGTCAGTATGCATCTTTGGCAGCTCTCTGCTTCACTTCGCTTTTCTGTTTTAAGTTTCTTAGTTGTTATGGTTTGAAACTTCTGGTCCTTATTTGTGAAACTAACATCTTTATGCAACTGATTAACACTGAATGCTGTTTTCTGACTATTTATTTATTTGCTGTTTAAAAGTCAGAAACTACATTAATCTATTGTTTTGAAATACGGCTAATAGTTTTTTCCTCTATTCCATTGTGTTTCTGTCCATACCCAAATTTCCAGTGTTACCCAACAATATCAATGCGCTTCTCTTTCAGCTACCACTGATAAAAGCGGTGGAAGCCAGAAGCTAAGCAACAGTGAGAAAAACAGCCAAGCAGAGATGGATGAGATCAGCAACGAGCTGTTAGCAAACATCGAGCTTGGAGAGGACGATTACTTAGATGTAGTTCCACCTTCCCCTGAAGAAGAGCTGCCTTCCTTCTCACCATCTGTAAAAAACATTAGGTAAAACAAAGCTAATAGACAAAGCTTTCTGTTGTTAGGATGATTTTTATAAAACTAACAAAAAATGAAACTAGTGCTTGTTAAAAAGGTACCGTTTGAGTTGGTTTTGACTGCTTCTTGCTTGGCAGGTTAGCAGTTGACAGCTGCTATTAATGTCTTCTGAAGCACCTTAAACATTGGTCATAACAAATGTGGCTTTTGCTTCAGAAAAAGCAGATTGATTTTTCCTGTCATAGTGAGAGGAAAAAAATTATTGAAGCAAGTCTCTACAAAGTGGCACGTAACACCGAGTGTTAGTTTACTGAGCTTACTGATGTTTCTTAGATGAGAAATGTATCTTCTATACTCAAACGCTGCTAGGCCAAAAGATAAAGTTGTTTTATGGATTTTTGTAAGATGTCTGTAAATCCAATGCATTTCCATATTTTAATGGCTTTGTGTTTTAATGTTAGTAATATTTTCAAAGAATCTCCTCCTGGTGGAAGATCAACAGCTAATGGCATTGAGCCTAAGCCTGAGGAGATTACAGCAAAACAGCATGTTGCTGGAAGTGATTCTAGGGCAGAGGATGCAGGTACGTGAAATAATTTGAAGCTTTATGCATTAGGTTTTGGCAATGGTTTGCAACTTCTTGTTCTCTGATGTATCCCATGTAACCTGAGAGCCAATAAAGTCGTGTACTCTTCGCTGACATATGCTCTGTCTTGCAGATGAAGGCCCACATTTGGAACAGGAACTCTACAGCGTCATGGATGATATTTGTAAGCTGGTAGATGCCATTCCAGTTCATGAGCTCAGGTCTCTGTCATGCGCAAAAGAACTACTTCAGCAAAGGGATCTCCGGTGCGTTGTAGTATTTCTTACTGCCATGTTCTGTATGATGCCATATCACGCCTCTAGGTGTCTCCATCACACTGAAAACACGATACAGAAAGGTGGTGTGTTTTTTTTAATAAAAAGCCTAAAATAACTGACCAAATAAAGTTTTAGAAAAAAAATCCAAAGACTTCCTGAAAGTATTAACACCTCCAGGATTCTGCCAGAAGGAGGAGTCCGATTACGTGTTCAACCTGAGGCACAGGTAGCGCTGTGTCTTTCCTCTGGAAGGTAACTATCACCGGGTGCTTCTGAAGAAGCAGAGTGATGCGATATAATCTGCTAAATGACATCCTGATTTCTTGTAACGCGAGTCATTAATATTCTCTCTGTGAGACTCACCATCCCTGACAGTAATGATTTGTGGCTTCTGCTGGTACCTGTGTACCTGTCATCTTTCAATTTGAGTATTGCTACTACAGGCTGCCTCCTGTATAATTTGGTGACGCTATACATAGACCAAATACTGAGATCTGGCATTTGGGGTTGTGTTTTTGTTGGGCTGGAACAGTGCTTTTTCTAAACGTTCTTGGTAAAACTATTTTCTTCTATTATTACTGTAGTCAGTGATAGTCTTCAGAAAGTACAGAAAAACATCATTTGTTTCCAGCGTATTTCTTACTCCTTTAACGTTGGGTTTGTGCCTTTAAGGACTTTATGCTCTGTGTTGCCTGAATCAGTTCTTCACTATTAAGAGTTCCTTTATTTTAATACCTGGGGTGAACGCGTATTCATTTTGTAATTATTGTGTTCAGCTGAGTTCTGGTATTATTCTCTCTTCCCTAGATTTGATTGAAATATTTTTAAAACAGAATCGTAATGTCCTGAGTTGGCCAAAAAAAACAATGTAACCACCGTATGTTAATATTTTAAATAGGAAGAAAGAGACAAAACTGTTAAATGCATGTTGTAAAAAGTGATATATCACTGCGCGTGACTTAAATATTCCTTTTCATTCTTCCTTCCCTTCCAGGAGAAAATTGTTAGCTAGTTCTGTCGCTTTGAACACGAGTAGCGCAACCAACGTTTTTCCTAGGAATTGGAAGGCATGTGTGCAACAAGACGCTTCTGCGCTTTCTGGTACTGCTTTGTGTTCTGGCCCTGATAGGAGTTTTGTCAGAAACTCACCAAAATCTACAAGTCTTTCATCTGTGCTTTCCGGGACTGTTAATTCAAACAATTTTTCTACAGAAAATAATCAAACACTTGATGATTTGAATACCTCTTATGTTGCAAAGCAAACTGCTCAGGACACCATCTGCCTAAAAACCGCAGAACTTTCTTCTTCCAAGCTGAACAGCAAAGACAGAACTTCCCTCAGCCACACTTCGGAGATGTCTTTCAACAACAGCTGGTGTGAAAAGTCAGTGGTGAGAAACGGTGAACACTGGCATCTTCCGGAGAGGCCCATTACAAGCACTGCTCTGAAAGTTCCGAGCAAAGCCCCTGCTGGCACTCCTGCATCAGACTGTTTAGATGTAAACGATACAGACTTTGATCTTGATAATTTTGATATTGATGATTTTGATGAGGGCTGGGAGAATTCAGTGACTGTTTCGGCGCCTGAAACACCATCTGCGCCATTGTATCAGCCGGTCAGGGAAGGGCCACCTGCCAAATCTCTGCTCTCGAAGATCATCTCAGCAGCCAAAGGATCTCCTCTTGTATCAAATCCTGCTGCTCCAAAATCAAGCTTCTTGACGGCAACAAAGAACCAAACAGGTAAAATATGCGAGTGAGGATTACTGTTTTTGATTTGTGTGTATTTATGCTAAATCTAAGAGCAAGTAACTCACTGTAGATGACATCAGTGCCTTTTTGTTCATGTTGATTTTTTTCTCTATGTGAAGTTGACACTGCAGAATCTTTCTCCTCTCTTTGTCTCCTCAGGGTGTTGCCAAATTTGAATATTTATTTGCCATGTAGGTTGCAAACTGCTGGGGAGATGAAGTGCTGGGGAGATGAAGCTGCTAAAATTGGAACCTGGAATGCTTCTGTGGTTTAATTAAATAATGACTCTGCAGTTGCTAATTCAAAGCCATACAATAGTCTTAGCTACTTATACAAAACATTCAAATTTGGGTACTTGTTGAAGTAAACCTAACCCCTCTGGTGCACGAGTGTAGGTCAGTATTACCAGTTCTTGGAGGGGAGGTAACAGCAGAGGTGTATTAAGTCTTGCAGGCTTTTATCATGCTGTAAGCTCACTCAAGCAGTTGTTTTTGAAGACCTAACCATGCTGAGACGTGTTCTGACTGCAGGTTCGCTGTCTGAGTAGGCACCCTTCTCTGCTGCTGATGCAGCTGGCTTCTAACTAGTACTAGTTAAATACAGTGAGAATATTAAGAGTTTTTTGTGGCAGAAATAAAGTTTTACAGCCTAAGACTATGCATTTATACAGTTGTGGGCAAGCTTGTTTAAAAAAAAAATCAGAGATTAGTGTATAATCAAAATTCATACTTTAGCCAGCCTTAAATTCCAGCTGTATGCGTTTTCATTTATTTATATTAACTTACAATTTCAGTTTAAAAGGTTTAAGGAGTTGAAGTGTTGGCTAAGCAATCTGTTACACCGAGGGAGTTTTGTGTTGAAAGAGATAAAGTACAATTTGGTATTGGAACTTATTGTAAGAACATTTTCTCTGTCTACTAGAGCCACTGGTTAATAACCCCGCACTAGAACGTTTCAGGGGTATGAAATTTTCCCACTCTGAAGAAATGATGACTATATTTCACAGAAAGTTTGGTTTGCACTCTTTCCGGACAAATCAGCTGGAGGCCATCAACGCTGCTCTTCTGGGAGAAGATTGTTTCATCCTAATGCCCACTGGTATGTATCTACAAACATCACGTGGCTGCGGGCTTTTGAGGTCTGACATGCATTTGAGAAATAAAGATCTGTAGTTCCTTTGGCAAGGCTCATGACAAACTATTCTTTCTCTGTGCCTCTATGGAGGTTTTGCTGAATTGTGCTGCTTGAATTCTGTAGCAATAGGATTTCTGGAATTTTGAATGCACTTGGGTCTTTTGAATAAGGTGATTAAATTTTGCTCTGCTGCTCTTTCTCTGCCTTGTCTCCCTTTCCTCTTGATATCTAATATTTGTTGCATATTGTTTAATTCTTTCAGGTGGTGGTAAAAGTTTGTGCTACCAATTACCTGCTTGTGTCTCTGCTGGAGTCACTATTGTTATTTCTCCGCTGAGATCGCTGATAATAGATCAAGTTCAGAAGCTGAATACTTTAGATGTAAGTTCAAACAAGTTATTTAGTTGAACTGCAGATAAATGCACTAGAAATCTGAAATATTACAATAAATCTTGTGTGTCTCACATATAAACTACAAAAAATAATTAGACGTAAGCTGTGAAGGCACACGTGTTGAAGTTGTCTAGGAAGATCTACGTTAGATGAACTAGAATATATGTGCAGTCTAACTCATCAATTTATTGATGCTTGTGTATTTGTTGTTGAAGCTTAGTTTTCAAGAAGGTGTACCCAATTCTCAGATTCTAAGAGTAGTGTTTAGACAAGTAAATAGAAGTAGTCTGGGATGGTAGAAGAAGTGAGCACTAATAATTCTTGAGGTAAGAGGGTTCTGAGGATGCTAATCATTTCTGGATAAGTAATACCTGGACAAAAAAAGTGTAAGTGAAAAGTATCACATCTGTTTTCTTTACTGGAAAGAGTTGAAAGAAAGTAGATGTACCCTCTAAGTCAGCTGTTTGTTGGTAGAACTGGGAGCAGAAGAATAGAATTTGGTTTATAATCTTTTGGTTTTATCATCAGAAAGATTATGCAATGGCTCCTGTACAGCAGGGATCCAAATGCTCTCTGTAATAACATTTTCAGTGCTTTCTCGTGCAATGTTCGCTAAGGGTAGTAACTGGATATACTTTTTACCTGCTTTATAACCAGTTATAGGACTAGCATTTGAGGATACTTTCATTTTGCACATATTAAAACTTAATATACATATTTATTTTTTACAGATTGCTGCAACATACCTGACAGGTGATAGAACAGATACTGATGCTTCGAACATATATATGCAATTGTCAAAAAAAGATCCTGTAATAAAACTTCTGTATGTTACCCCTGAGAAGGTTTGTACTCAATCTGAATTGTAAAGTCCTGGAGGCAACAAGAGGAGGATTGCTGTAAGAATAAAGGGGAAACATAGAGTAGGCTTTTTTGGAAAAAAAAAAAAAAAAAAAAAAGTGTGAAATATTTTTAACAGACTTCATTAAGTCTCTGTATGGATGCAACTAAGTTCAGTCAGTAATTAACCAAGCATGAGAAATGAGTGTAATGTGTGTAAAGTTTAAACTCTTAAAGCAAAAACACCGTGTGTATCATCTTCAATATGTACTAGAATGTACTCGTGGCTGTCAGAATCTAGGCTACTCTGAACATGATACTACAGGGTAGAAACATGTAACTACCAAGTTGGCAGGTGAGCGTCAAAAGATTGTCTTGTAGTTAATTGTAAATTTAACTTAAAAAAATGATATTCCACAAGAGCATTGTGAGAGGAGACTACTTAGTGTGCAGAATGTTTCTTCCTATAGCTTTGCCTTTCCCGATCTTCTATGACATAAGTCATTTAAATTCAGTCAGGTTATTGGACCTCTGGGTAGCTGATCCTAGAGCTTTATGGCAATCCCACATCAGCTGCTTCATTGCCAATTAAATAAAGGTGATTGCCATCATCTTTATGCCTTCAGGCTTTACCTGTGCAGTCCAGATGAACTTGGCTGTACAGAACAATTGTTTCTGCAGTCTTAGCTAGGGTGACACTTGGCTTTGTTTGCTTTCTAACACCACTGGTGTGTTTTTACCTAGGTCTGTGCAAGCAACCGACTGATGTCAGCCCTGGAAAATCTTTACAATCGGAAACTCCTAGCGCGTTTTGTCATTGATGAGGCCCACTGTGTCAGCCAGGTGAAAACCTTGATTTGTTTTTCACAATGGCAAAAACTTAGTTGGAGCATTGTACTCAGTTATTTTTCAATTTTGTTTTTTTTTTTAAACTAGTGGGGTCATGATTTTCGAAAAGACTACAAACGACTGAACATGCTCCGCAAGAAGTTTCACTCTGTTCCTATGATGGCTCTTACTGCCACTGCTAACCCAAGAGTACAAAAGGATATTCAGAATCAGCTTGAGATGCTAAGACCACAAGTGTAAGTTGTCCAGCAGTTTCCTGAAACAATTTGAGCTGAATTTCTAGTCAATTCCTAGCTTGTTGAACAGACTACTGCACCCATAAAAACTGATGAGTACCAACACGATGTCTTGTTTTTAGGTTTACGATGAGCTTCAACAGGCATAACTTGAAATATGATGTGTTGCCCAAGAAGCCAAAGAGGGTGGCAATGGATTGCTTGGAATGGATTAAAAAATATCATCCGCGTGAGTACTGAGCAATGTGGTGTGCTTCTATGCATTTTTATGAACTATATAAAAGCTTTTCCTGCCTTATAATACTATATCTATTTTTAAAAAAGCCTCGTGCCTTTTTCAAGCTATTTACAGAAACAACAAGTAGGAGAAAAAATATTGCTGATAATGAGAATCATCTATACAGCCATCCTAAACTTGGGAGTTCAAGATAAGACGAAAAAGGAAATTACAGTAGTGCTCTGAGTAATCTATCTGGAGGTTGCCAGAGCTTTTAGTGTCATCTAATACCCATACGGTTTTAATAGTTTAATTCTGTTCGTCTGCACTTATCTGTGGTTCCCCTTAATTATTCTTTTGTGAGCCATATCTGTCTGTGCTCTCATTTTGGAGTCCTGCACCTCTTGCTGTTGGAAGTCGGCTACACAAAGCTCCCTTCCTAGCTTCTCTAGTGCTGTTACCTCATAAGTGAGGAATGGAACGAGGAGAAACTAACTAAACCATCCGATATTAACAAACTTACTTTGCTGTATAGAGCAGTTACATTGATCCCAATAGGGGAAAAATGGGTAAGTGTAATGTATTTTCTTGACACGGGTATGACTGTTACAGCTTTATTCCCTATCACCTGCTTTATTCTAGCACATCTCTTATTCACAGATGACTCTGGGATAATTTACTGCCTTTCACGTCACGAATGTGACACAACTGCAGCCATTCTGCAGAAGGAAGGTCTTTCTGCGCTTGCCTATCATGCTGGCCTCACTGACTCCAACAGAGATCTTGTGCAAAAGAAGTGGATTAATCAAGAAGGATGCCAGGTAAAAAAAAAAAAAGGCAACTGGGAAGGCGGAGGGGAAGGAAGTATTTAGAGGAAAGTATTTAGCGGAAGGAAGAATTTAGAGCACTTGTATTGCTCTTGGCCTAGTAAAGGAAAACCAAGTTGTGTAACATCATTGCAAAATCAGATGCAGGGTTAAATAACTGATCATCAGAGAGCTGCCCAAACATGTCAGTCTTCTTTTCATTGTGACTTTTACAAATCAAAGACTGCAGTACTGCACCAAGGTATGATACTCCGGGAATAAGGAACTGAGCTGTGCAAGGCTTCTGAAACAGCCCTAGGCACGCTTGCTGAATTGTATCTTGAGATTCTCAAATTTGGAGTTTTCTCTCTATGGCAAAAAGGTCTTCAAAAAGAAGGAGAGAGGGACTTTTACTATTCTGTACTTGTCTTGCAGGGTTCCAATTGAAATTCTCTGTTCTGCATAATTTCATAAGCCTGACAACTTGCCTGCTTTTGGTGCAGAGTACTGCATGAGTGGTTCTTGTAACTCTGCATAACAAAGTGTGATTTCTTCTAGGTTATATGTGCAACAATTGCCTTTGGAATGGGAATAGATAAACCTGATGTACGATACGTTATCCATGCTTCCCTTCCTAAATCTGTAGAAGGTTACTATCAAGAGTCTGGCAGGGCCGGACGAGATGGTGAAATGTCTCACTGCCTGCTCTTCTACAGCTACAGTGATGTAACCAGACTTAGAAGGCTAATACTAAGTAAGTGAATTTCTGTATTTGTAGCTTAATTGAGACAATAGTAAAGATGTCACTTAGTCACTGGTTTCTGTTTCAGTTAGACTGAGTTATTTTCTCACTTAGAAGTGACGTGGTGTATGGTATTGCAAAGATGGGAGAACGTCCTTTTTATTATTTACCTGAATGATTTTCTATAGTGAAAAACTCTTATTACTTATGCTTAGTTCTAGTCAAAGCCACTTTTCTTTATATGCATCCATCTCTTGATTTTCATCATTATAAATTATTCTCCATTCTTTAAAGCTTGAGAGGTAAAATGTGGTTTAGGTTAGTTCTGTACTAAACTACTTTTCCTTTTTTAAGTAACAGAATGTTTTGTCTTTTTGTCTATCTGACAATATATAAAAAGACAGAAGTGAAGATAAAACAAATCTGATTGAACTTATTGCATTTCAGTGGAGAAAGATGGAAACAGTCACACGAGAGAAACCCACTTTAACAACCTGTACAGCATGGTTCATTACTGTGAGAACGTGGTTGATTGCCGGAGAATTCAGCTTTTGGCCTACTTTGGGGAAACTAATTTTAATCCTAACTTTTGTAAAGATCACCCAGAAGTAATTTGTGATAACTGCAGTAGAAAGAAGGTAAAAATCAGTTCTTATTTCTAGTGCTGTTAAACTGATTTTGTATTTTGTTGCATTTGAAAAATGGTAACATTACACTTGGGAAGGTAAATAGAGAAAATGAGTAAGGTGTCTTGTAGTTCTGTGATGCTGGAGGCTTTGAATTATTTTCAGGTTTTAAACGAGAGTATAATTATGTAAAGTATCCAACGACTTATGCTGTTGTTTTGGCCCGGGGTGTCTAGTGAGGTATAAGGACGTCCCTTAGTGTTGCTTTTTGGCCACTGTGCTTATTGGAGACAGGAACTAATAGAAGATCAACTGGAATGGCTCTGATGATGTTGGCTATCAGTGGCTACGACGGCTATACCTGATGATGTTGCTTCTCAAGCCAGTGTTTGTAGCATTACCCTGTATGTAGAATCATAGAAAATAATACCTCTGTGATTGTAACAGAAGTTGACTAGAATAATGCATATTTTGTCCAGCCTTCTCATTTTAACGTGTGTAGGAAGTGTAAGTTCTGGAGCATGGTAGCAACAAATTACAGGAATGCTTTGCAAACAATTTACCTTGATCATCAGAACAGACTCAGCGATCTTGCAGCTCCTGTATAGAATTAACACACTAAAGGTTACATGCAGTCAGCTGCTATGTCTCTTGTCGCCTTGCATTTTTCAGAGTAATATCGAACCTGTGCCTATACTCCATCAGTGTAGCTGTGCTAACTAGCAAGTCACTATTCTTGTGTTTGGGACAAAATGAATTCATGACTGGAAGAAGCTCAATAATGAAAACCAAGGTTGTCAGTAACACAACTTGCATTAGGATAGAGCCATATCCCCTTCTTTCCTAATCAAGTCTATTTTAATAGGATTACAAATCAAGAAATGTAACCGATGAAGTGAAAAGCATCGTAAGATTTGTACAACAACATTGCGGACAGATGAGAGGGAGAAATGCAGGTTCTGGAAGATACACATTGAATATGATGGTAGACATTTTCTTAGGTAAGTATTGTTTTTCCAGGAACAACACCTAAATATACACAGTGCATAAACTCCTGAGTATCAGGAGGTCTTTGTAATATCAGCAGTGGTTTAAAATAACATATATTTGGCAAAATTATTCTTCCCAGGAATCTCTTGATGGTTAAATGATTGAAAATAAATGAGGCTAAAGCTTTAATCTCTTTCAGGTTGCTATAGTGATAATATCAGTTTTCTGCTGGTGCTTGGACTTTCTGGTACTTGCAAGCTGTGTGTGTGCATATGTGCTCAAACCACGGAATACTTTGGGGAGTCTTCGATGTTCTTATAAACACATACCTGTGAAGGCTCCCTAATTGCACGCTAATCCTCTGCCTTCTGTTGCCCAGGTACAAAGAGTGCGAAGATTCAGTCTGGAATATTTGGGAAGGGGGCTGCCTACTCAAGGCATAATGTGGAAAGACTATTTAGAAAACTGGTACTGGACAAGATTCTGGATGAAGACTTGTACATTACAGCTAATGACCAAGCTGTGGCTTATGTAATTCTAGGAGAGCGAGCGCAGGCGGTGCTAAATGGATCACTGCAGGTGAGTAACTATTTTTTTTCCCTTGAACATACTGTTTTAAGGAATATGTTACAGTTTTTGTGCAGCATGTACCTTGTGATTTTCTTAACATAGTTTGAGTACCCACTGAAGTACAGTAACTGATCTTTAGTAAATTTGTGGAGCAGAATCTGGCAATCGTGACTTGTAGTCCAGTGCTCTAATAGTAATGTCGTGAAGCTAAAGGTGAGTTTGAGAGTACTGGAGAGGCTTAAATCTTTCTGTTCATTCTCCTTCTGCTTGATGACAAGAATGCAAGATTCTGGGACTGTTCAGCGTGGAGAAGAGGAGATTCAGGAGGGATCTTATTAATGTCTATACCCGAAGGGAGGGTGCAAAGAGGACAGAGCCGGGCTCTTCTCAGTAGGGCCCAGTGCCAGGAGGAGGCAATGGGCACAAACTGAAACACAAGAGGTTCTGTCTAATCATCAGGAATCATCCTCACCTTCCTTACTGGGCAGGTGACTGAGCAGTGGAATGGGCTGCCCAGAAAGCTTGTGAAGTCTCCTCGTTGAAGACCTACAGAAGTCAGAGGGATGTGGTCCAGGGCAACCTGCTCCTGTTGGCCCTGTTTGACCTTGGGGACTGGACCAGGTGACCTCCAGAGATCCCTTCCAACCTCAGCCATTCTGTGATTCTCACCAACACACAGTGCTAGCTAAGGAGGAAAAAAAAAAAATAAGGAACAGCACTACTTTATTCTGCATTTTATGCTCTATTTTTTTCCATCCATTGATGCTCTCTGAAATAAAATGCACTCCTCCAAGAAGGTCATGAAACCAGCCTCAGAATTGCTTGAGGCAGTACCTCCTCTGCATTAGTGCTGTGTTTGGAGAAGAGAAGAGCCCTCAGCAATAGGCCTAGTGACCTCTGTTTAAAGCTAGCTGCACATTGGCTTCACAGGGCTTTTTCCTGTATTGTGTATACTTGCTTTGCTTGTCCTTTGTAGAAGAAACTTACAGGTGGTTGAGAATGGGTGCTTTATCAACTGGCCTGTAAAAAAGATCACTTTAAAAGTGTGTACTGGGTAAACAGCTTTTTTTGGTCCATCAGAGAATACTTTTGGTTTCTTTCACTGTTTTTCTGTGTTATCAATCTGTGCTCTAATGACTACTCTGCAGCAGCTCCCCTGACAGAAGTTATCGATTGGCTTATCTTAACAGGTGGAATTTCATGAAACTGAAAGTGCCAGTGCCATTAGAAAACAAAGGGCTTCTGTGACAAAAATGTCACAGCGGGAAGAGATGGTTAAAAAGTGCCTCAGCGAACTTACAGATACATGCAAAACTCTTGGGAAAGTCTTTGATGTGCATTACTTCAATATTTTCAGTACTTCAACTCTAAAGAAAATAGCAGGTAATGTCAACTGTTCATTAACCCCCGGTAAGCAGTAGACTGCATGTGCAACTGTAGCCTTTTTTGAGATAAAATCTGTAATTTCCTAAAGTTTGGAGAGACACAGTTTACCTATACGCAGCTGAGTGAATGCCATGCAAGTAGCATATACAGCAGAGATTCCCTTGGTGTGTACTAACCAGCTAGAAGTAAATCTGTATAGAAAAAAAGGAATTAGTGGACACTGCGGCACTAAAAGGAATGGATTTCCTCCAGAATGTTCTACCGTGATCTGCCTGAAAAAGCTACTTTGCTGTGTCTAACTGGAACCTTGTTATGTTACAGAAACCTTGTCTTCTGATGTGGAGGTTTTGCTGCAGATAGATGGTGTCACAGAAGATAAACTGGAAAAATATGGCGCAGAAATAATAAAAGTGATGGATAAGTACTCAGAATGGACCATAGCAGGTTTAGTATTCTTTGCATGTAAATGTGTGTTCCTGTATAATCCTTTTCCCTCCTCTGTATAAGAAGGTCCCCTAAAGTCACCTGTTTTTAAACACAATCACTGTTTCTTGGAGTTTGATTACAAAAAAGGGAGCAATTTCACATTCTCAGAACATACAAAGATCTTTGCTATCTTCTCACTGGTTAAATTCAGCATAGTTCTGAAAGGCTGAAAAAGGAAAAGAAAGACTAACCATATTGCTGCACTCCTTCCCTGTTAGTTACTGGGGTTTATGTAATATACGTAGAGACTTCAGGGCATTCAGGTTACACATCTTGCCCCCCCGCGTGTTTTTCCACCTGAATCTACTATGCATTGGGTAGTGCTGCAGCCTGGCAGACCAGCAGTAACGACTGCCTTTTATTTTTCATAGTAACTGAGATCAGCAACTCCAAGTCTACACTGACTAGCTCCTGCTGAAATGCGAAGAACTTTCAAAACTAGATGGAGGGGGGCAAAAAAAATAAAGCTAGCAAGTCAGTATGCCAGTGTTTTACAGTCCCTTTTTACAGCTCTTAACCTTATACACAGAGTTCAGCTCAGTGGAGAATTAAGCCATGAGACTAGTAAATCTGGCAGTGTCACATGAGCATTGCGTGTAGCCTCTGTTGTAATTAGAATATTTTATATAGCTTGGCCATCAGTTTAAAAGCGACTCAGAGTTATGTTTAAGGAGGCTGTGTTTTCACATGCTGCAATGTGAATAAATTCATGTCTACAAACCTCACTCAAGTGTTTCATTTGACTGCCTGTGCAAAGAATCATGTCCTTCTTGCAACTGATTGAGGAGGAACTCTCAGCTGTCTGAGCCTTTCAGTGTCTCCTGGTGCTGTTTTAAAAACAAGTGCTGTATTTGAGTGTATTATTTATGGTGTATTCCACAATTCTTTGCAGCTGACACAGGGAAGAGAGTGTAAAGGCAGAAGGCTCAGTGCTACCAAAATAGTTTAGAAAGGAAGCCAAGCTAGTGATACAGGGCTAGTCTTTTTATTTTTTAACATGCTGAGTTGAACCAAAACTGCCTTCTGTCTGTCTTTGCTTTACAACAACCTAAGAAATGCCTTTAGCTGAGCCTGGAGCATCACCAGGAGGATTGTGGTGCAAGCAGTATTTGAATGGCAAGGACAGAAGTTTGGAGCAAATAGCAGTGCTCTGGCTGACAGTTCTGACTGCCCCAGGCAATGTTTTGATTTCATTAGTTTTAATTCATCGTCTATCTGCAGAAGATGCTGCCTGCCAAAGTGTGGACACAGCTGAGGGGAGCACTGGCACACCTGAGAGTGAGGAAGAAGCAGGAGATGTAGTTACAACCTCAAGCTATTTTTGCAATAATGCAAACCAAAGAAGGAAAAGGAAAAGGCCACCAAACTTCAGAGAATCCAAGAAGAAAAAGACAAGCAGTGCTGGTAGCCAGCAGTTTCATCCCAAGGGGTATGTTGCTTGTGATCAGTTGTAACTTTTTTCTCCCGAGATGATGGTGATGATCCCAGAACTGCACTGTTAATGCATTTTCTTAAGTAATTGTGTGGGTTTATATGTAGGTTAGTTCATCAAATACTGAACTTTCAAAATTAATTCAGTATCAGTCTCAGGTTTCTCAGCAGGGGGTGTACCACTGCGCTGCTTCTGCTACTGCCAACGTGCTCTTGCTTACCTTTGCCATTTCTGTGGTGGGATATTGGTATTCCTCAAATTAACGTGCTAAGTTTCTAAGCTTATAGCAGGAGCAGAATTTGCTGCAAAAATAAGCCATAATTTTATGATGCCCCTTCCACTGTCTGAAATCTCAGTATGCAGGGCAAATTAGAGGTACGTTCTCAATGTACTTCCATACTAACACTTACTCACCTGTAATTAAATTATGTGACTGCACTGGAATGAAACTTCAGCTTTATTTTTCCTTAACTGGCTTGACCATTTTCTCTATGCGCTACAAGCTCTGTAAGCACGGAGCTTTCTTGCTTTATCCTGCTGGGCTGGTTGTGAAGTATAAATATAGCCTTGCTTCTGTTATTCTTAAATCTATGCAAATTCACAGTGGTAACATAGTTTATGGTATCATGCACAAAAGGAAGCATAGTTGGCAACTTAACAGTCTATACGAATAACACCTGTTTAAAACTTGATTTTACACTTCTGTTACAAAGAAGTGTTCTAAGGTACTCACAGTATGGCAGCAAAGAATTTGTGTTGCTTGCTTTCCAGAATAAGCTAAAAATATAATGGTAGTTCTCTCAAAACTCCTAGAGCAGTGTCGATGGTAAAACGAACACGTTATATGTTGGAAAATTGGTTCCCAGTCCTTTGTTAATTCAGAACTTAGCCCTCTTGTACTATACGAGGCAATGCCTGCACCAAGACCATGATGTTTGAGTCCAGGATCCTGGTTGGTCTGGAGCTTCTACGGCAGCTCAGCTTTTCCTCGCTCAGTTATTTTTTCTGTGTGTCT
Organism: Oxyura jamaicensis; assembly: GCF_011077185.1. NCBI lineage: Eukaryota > Metazoa > Chordata > Aves > Anseriformes > Anatidae > Oxyura > Oxyura jamaicensis. Next base: position 21,331,848 of record NC_048902.1, on the reverse strand, counting down.
TGCTTTGTTGTTTGTTTGGTTTTTAGGAAATAGCAGTTCCAGCTCAGTATGTTTTATTCCACTGCTTTACATGTTCCCATCTACCTAAAATATTAGTCATTAAATGTTGACCCTGAAGTGTCATTTAATGTTGATACTCTAATTGGATTAATAGGAGTTAGGTTGGTTTAGCATTCTGTGTTCATATTTCAGGCTGCTTCTTGCCCTTAGGCAGATGTCAGAGCAACAGCCACACTAAATTTACATTTCAAAGGTATTCTTGCAGCCATGTTTATTTAAAAAAAAAAGTTCAAAAAATATATAGTTGTCTAAAACGTCTTACATGGTGTGCAACTGTATAAATACACCACGGGCAGGGAATGTGGCAAGTAAACCAAATGTTCGACACAAAATATGGTGATTTCTCTCTAAATATTACAGTGGTTACAGCAAGTACCGAAGGACCAAACGGCCATCCAACTCTAAGACTCCACCTTCATCTGGCTACAGCTCAGCATCGTACAGTGTTAGTGCCACACAAGGAACTGGTGGAAAGCTGGGGATTATGGCACCACCGAAGCCGAAAAACAGGCAATTCCTTCAGCCTTCATATTCAATATTGTAACTATGAACATGTAAATACTGTATAAAAGCATGCCATGGGGCTGTAATCATTGTTTATAAATCTTTATTTCATTTGCTGAACCTTCTTAATTTGTACACTTGTCAAGTCCAAAAGTTCATGTTAAATAAATATTTTTAAACTCATAAATTTATTCAGACCTTTTTTCTACTACAAATATGAGTTCTGACTAGTTCTAAATGCCCTACTGTTTCAGGGAAAATAATCCCTGTAAGCCTGCATTAAAGCTACCTCTGAGATACACTTGAGATCACAAATCAGAAGCAGTTACTGGAACTGAATCCCAAAGATGTGGTTGCCTCTGTTCTTCTCCCTTGCTAGATGTCTAAGGAATTCAGAGCTACATAACAGAGGAGTTCTGAAAATTGAAGTCTTGGGATGTTAACCTGACGTATAAAATACGATTAACAGTTGTAAGCTTCCTTTTTTTTTTCCCCAGTTACTGGGGCTGGGATGTCTGCTGAAGCGCAAAGTGCTGTCCTAGGCGTGCTCTTTTAGATATCCTGTTTGTTTGTTTTTACAGTGCGGAGCTGTGAGATCATCGTGGCTGTGATAAGGGCATTTGATAAGCCCTTGGCTTTCACCTTCCTGCCTTGCACAAGGCAGCCCTGCTAAGTTCAGGAGGAGTTCAGATATGTATCTGTTTCTACATGTGCATTTCACTGACGTGCCTGACTCTGCAGGGGCAGAACCAGCTGTTTGTTTGCTTGACTGGAGCAGAGGATTCCGTCAGCTGTTGCTGAGCAAGGAGTCTGATAGCAAGTACTTTACATAACCCATCCTGTGAGTCTGAAGCGTGCTCAAGGCTGTTTCAATTAACCTCACTGTTTAAAAAACGTACGCTTTTTCTATCCTGAACATGCCAAGCTGCAGCATAAAGCTGTAGAGTAGAATTAATCACTTCTCCTTGCTGTCCAGCAAAGATTTTGATCTCATGCATCAGTCCTGGGGCACCAGGTGCTAGGTGTCTGTGTGGACTCTGAATCGTAGCACAGCACAGATTGGAAGGGACCTTAAAAGTCATCTCGTTTCAACCCCCCTGCCCTGCGTGGGCAGGGACACCACCCACTAGATCAGGTCACCCATCCAACGTGGCCTTGAACACCTCCAGGGACGGGGCATCCACAGCCTTTCTGGGCAACCTGTTCAGTGCCTCACCACCCTCTGAGTAAAGAATTTCCTCCTAACACCTAATCTAAATCTTACCTCTTTTTTTAAAAAAAAAAAAACATCCCCCCTTGTCCTATCGTTATATGACTGTGCAAGTTACTCTCCATTTTTTATTTTCATTTTAAAGCCGCTTTTAGGTACTGTAAGGCTGCTGTAGGGTCTCCTTGGAGTCTTCTCTTTGGAGTCTCCTCCAGCCTCACCAGCCCCATCTCCCTCAGCCATCCGCCCAGGAGAGCTGCCCCAACCTCTGACCGCCTCTGCGCCCTCCTCTACCCCCGCTCCAACATCCCCACATCCTTCTTGTGAGCCGGGGCCTCACGGGGAAGGCCGAGCAGGATCCCCCCCGGCCCAGCCCCATCGCGTCTGGTGGAAGAACCCCACACGCGGCAGGGGCCGGGGGCCGCCCCTCACGG